>NC_133371.1:7282724-7392724 GCF_049309525.1 Garra rufa | reverse complement strand
TGTGAAGCCATACCTTACTGTGATTTTAGAAAAGCTGAAAGATTTTTGGCCCTCTGCTCTAATAGTCTAATAGGAATTTGTGTGATCAGGGCCCGTATCCACAAAACATGTTCTCCTAAATAGCAGTAAAAGTTTTAAGCTAAGAGTTTTCTCTTAAAACGTATTCACAAAGCTGCTGAGACAAACTATTACTAAGGAATAGAGAGAAGTCTTAAACTAAGAGTAAGGGGCGGGGTTGAGCTCATTAACATGGATGATGTCAGCATGCTCATTAACTATGCACACTGTGATTGGCTGATAGGGGAGGAGTCTCTGTCAGAGATTTATTCATAGAAATATTGTAGAGTATATTATGCTGCCATATTCAAATAAAGGTTTAAAAATAAAAATAATTAAACAGGTATATGTTCAGTTAATGGTCAGCACCTCTTACATGTGTGCTCCTCATAAACAAATAGCAGATAGGCATATAAAAACATTTTAATTGAGGGACTACAATAATCATGGCTGATAGTAAGACATGCAAACGTAAAAAAAAAAAACCTGGACTCAAGAACAGCTTCTTACCCGACCTGTTAATGAAAACAAGAGTATAATCAAAGGAAAATTTGGAGTATGGATAACCTCCAAAACCAAAAAAGATGCGTAGAATTTATGCCAATAAATGCAACATGTTCCGAAAATGTTTTCGTTATGAAGCAAATTGCTGGCAACATCCATTTTAGCCCTGCTATAAAATAAATAAATAAAATAATGGAACCCATCACATTTCTTTTAATTCTTTTTACTGGTTATAATAGAAATTGTATTGGTTTTAATGGTAACTGTTAATCTCTACTGATAATTGGTCATCTTTTATTGGTCCCAAAAAAACAGTACAGGAAACCTTTTATTATTGGTTAAATAAAAGAAAATATATATATATATTGTAAAATTAAATTATTGGTTAGATATTTTAATGGTTAAAAGTTGACTGTTTCTATGCTGGATCCAGAGTTATAAACAAACTGCTTCGTGAGTCGCATAGAAGGCGTCATCGTCTTTTCTCCCTCCCCGTTCTGTGATTGGTTCCCTATCTGAGGTGAAAATTTGGTCCATGGTTTTCCAGGCTGCCTAGCAGCGTAAATAAAATCACGCTGCGCGCAAGACAGCATGGGGAAACCCAGGCTAGTGTGATATACCCTTTGGGCAAAAATGTAGGAGTCCTAAATTCAGGATTGACACGCCTATTATTTTTAAGATTTTCTCCTAAATCTGCAAATTATAAGCTACTTTGGTCACACTTTATATTAGGTGGCCTTAACTATTATGTACTTAATGTGGTCATATTGCATTGCAAAACACTTTTGCTTTTATGAAGGTGGGATATGGGTAAGGTGAGGGGCAGGTTTGGTGGTATGGGTAGGTTTAAGGGTGGGTTAGGGTGTAAGGGATGCGTCAACAGTGGTAATTACAGAAATTAATAACAAATGTAATTACTGTACATGTAGATTTTTTTTAAGATAAGTACAATGTAAAAACATGTATGTACACAATAAGTGCATAGTACCAAATTATTAATTTAAATGTAAGTACATAGTAGTCAAGGCCACCTAATGTAAAGTGGGGCCGCTACTTTTATCCGAAAGATGTTTTGTAAATACGGTCCCAGGAGTTTTGTGTAAGAGAGAAAAGGTCAACAGAACAGAAAGCTGACTGGTTTGTAGTGAATTCTGTGTCATCCGTGCTTTATACATCTCTACAATATTAACAAAATATCGCTAATTCAACAGTAACATCCCTTAGCTGTTCTAAAATCACTGTAAACCTGGAGTTATTGGAGTTACTGCTTTAGTAAAATGTGGCGGTCATTCCATAAATAACTAAACTGTGTACAGAACAGAATTAAGCACTGTAGTGAGAACTGCATTTAACTCTAGCTTTTAAATAAGAAAATCCTTGCTTCATTAATAAGTTAAAAAGTGCCTCATGTTACACTATCTGAACACCTCAGACGGCTTGTATGTTAAGTCTGTCTTGACTGTAATTCCCAGTTTGACCTGTTGGTGGAGCTGTTCCAGGACGAGGAGAAAGCCACCAGTCCGGCCGGAGCTGCTCCTGCTACTGGAGGACGCACTCGCCTCAGCGTCAAACCAGACAAGCATAAAGCTGGACAAGCCAGCAAAGAACACAAGAAAACAGTCGGACTGCAGGTGGAAGACTCTTATTTTCACTTTTCTAGAATATTTAGTATTAGTATTTTTTGGGTTAGGTGGATAAGATGAAAAATGTGGTCTAATTTGAATGAATGTTTATGTTTCTCTCTCTCTGTAGTTCCGTAACTCTCTGCATCTGCTGATGGAGACACTGAATGCGACTACACCGCATTATGTTCGCTGCATCAAACCCAACGATTACAAATATGCCTTCACGTCAGTTCTTCTTCTGCTATCAGTTATAGATATATATATATATATATACACACACATACTATAATGCCAAAAGTATTGGGTTACCCCTTTCTAATGAGCAGGTTTGACTACTTTAGTAGTTTCCATGGGTACAAATCCTAATGTTTAAGCATTTAATGATATTCTAGGGCAGGGTTCACCACACTCAGTCCTGGAGGGCCGGTGTCCTACTAAGTTTAGCTCCAGCCCCAATCAAACACACCTGAACCAGCTTATCATGGTCTTAATTGGTATACTTGAAACTTGAGGCAAGTTGGAGCTAAACTCTGTAGGACACTGGCGCTCCAGGACTGAGTGTGGTGAACCCTGTTCTTGGGGATTGTGTTTGATAGCTAATTTAATAGCAACAGCTTTGACAGGACCGTTTTCTATTCTAACATGACAATTCATCTGTGTATAAGAAAAAAAAAAAAAAGAAATGATTGATTCAGTCAGTGTGGAAGAACTTGACTGGTCTGCAGAAAAAAAAACATCTCTGGAGTGACTTTAAATGCAGACCTTGAGCCAAAAACTCCAAACACCAATGACTTGTACATATGGGTTCAGTCATTTTAGACACTTCCAAAACTGGCAACAGAGATGGAAATACAATTTATAAATTGTTTCCATCTTTGTTTCCACAGTTTTAGAAGTGGCTTTTTCTGTTCATTAGAAGGGGGTGTCCCAATACTTTCCTCAATATAGTGTATGCACAATATACACTAATGCATTAGAGTTCTCTCAGTGGAGTGAGCTGCTGATCTATAGGAACACAGCATTGCTAGGCTGACATCTGATGTCTTTCATTACCAGGTTTGACCCCAAGAGGGCAGTTCAGCAACTGCGTGCATGTGGAGTTTTGGAAACGATCCGCATCTCTGCAGCTGGTTTCCCATCGAGGTACAGTGAACATCTACGCATTACTATGCTGCACTCCCTTTTGTCAAACACCTCCTGACTGTGTGTTTGTGTTTGCTTGTCAGGTGGACATATCAGGAGTTCTTCAGCAGGTATCGCGTCCTGATGAAACAAAAAGATGTTCTGACAGACAGGAAGATGACCTGTAAGAATGTTCTGGAGAAACTGGTGCAGGTACAAGAGACCAATTCAGTCACCTCATAAAACCACACTGAGACTCTGTGTAGACTTATAGGTGCAAAAGGCATACTGTAATAGGCAGTGATGGGAATAACGGCGTTATAAATAAATGCCGTTACAGTTACTGACAATAAAATGTGGCATTACTGTAATTTATTACATTATTAATATTTTATTTTTTTGTTCATCTGAATGGATGCACAGTGTACCTGTATTTGATGAACTGTAAACTCTAGTGTAAAGACACTTGACTAACCTTCTCTTGGTCTCACACACACGAAGAAAGATACAGAGCGAGCGAGTCTTATATACCAATGCAGAATTGATGCATTAAATGTAAACAATATTCTTTGTTGTATTTTTCTCTCAGAAATAACGGTGCTGCTTTGGAATTCTTCAGCTTTTAAGAACTGCAGGTTTCTCCGGTAGTAGGCGGGACTAATATGCAAACTGCAATCTCATTGGCTGACGCTCATCTATTATCGTCCCTCTTTTGATTTCAGCAAATCAGTTCGAGCGAACGCAGACAACGTGATTAATATTCATGAACCAAGCAGCTCATTAATCCTTAGTGTGTTTTATATTGTTATTAGTAGCAGAATTCATAGCAGTTTTGTTATCTTATCAGCATTATTTTTAGTTTTTTCCCTTTTTTATAAAAACACTAAATGACAAACAACATCTTGAGCATCACAACCAGTCTTAAGTTCATCAACATGACAAATATGCATTCGTACATGGTTATTCTAATTATTTAAGTTCTAATTACTAAAGTTTAATGATAAATGATCATAATATCATATTATAAAGCTTGACTAACTGATACTAAGTGTACTTTCAGATATTTAAAAAACTGTGCCTTTAAGCTATATATATATATATATAGATTTTTCGTCTGGCGAGTAAATGGAAAAAAATTCTATTGCCAAGCTGTCTGTAGAGGGTTGATAATATTTACAATAATTTATTGAATTAATAGGTGTCTCTCACATTGTCCCACAGCAACATTAAATTAGTGTAGATTAGTGTACAATGTTTTATAATAATTTATTCCATTTAGAGTCTATTTCATTCATTTAACATATTAATATTAGAGACATCCAAGTTATTTGAACATTTTTTTAAAAAGTAACACAACAGTTACTTTCCCTGATAATTAGTTACTTTTATAATGATGTTACTAACTCAGTTACTATTGGTGGGAAGTAACTAGTAACTATAACTAATTACTTATTTAAAGTAACATGCCCAGCACTGCTAATAGGTGCTTAAAACTGAAACTACACTGCAAAAGATGCTTTTCTTACTTAGATTTTTAGTCTTGTTTCCAGCCAAAATATCTACAAATTCTTAAATCAAGAAGGATTTTCTAGACGAGTAAAAATGATCTTGTTTTCAGAAAAAATAAGTTAAAAATTAAGTGTGTTTTTGCTTGAAACCAGCAAAATAATCTGCCAATGGGGTAAGAAAAATGATCTCGTTTTCTGTTTGAAATATTTTTTTTTCTTTCCCCATTGGCAGATTATTTTGCTTGTTCTAAGCAAAAAATCACTTAATTTTGGCTTGCTTTTTTCTGAAAACAAGAAAAAAAATTACTCGTCTAGAAAATCCATTTTGATTTAAGAATTTTCAGATATTTTGGCTGGAAACAAGACAAAAAATCTAAGTAAGAAAAGCATTTTTTGAAGTGTACTCAGAAACATGGCAATCAGCAGAATGCTAGAATTTGGCACAACTCCTATTTTCTGCAGGAAAGTTTGAGAATAAATAATGACAAATTAACTTGTGGAGGCATGGCTAGAACAAAGGCGGTGAAGATGGAGTTTATTGACTTACAAATTAATTACATTAAAAACATTAAAGTTGACTCTCCTCACAGAGGCCCCAACCTCAACTAACACTGGAGAGGCAAAGTAAGCTTTTTACACCCAAGGGTCAAACCAATACAAACAGGAAAAACAACAAAAATAAAGATCAAATACACACATAAACATCTAAAGAAAAAAACTCAAATATAAAAATCTAAATAAATTGACATTAACATTCTCTTTCCACTTTTCTGTCCTCCCGATAGGATCCGGATAAGTACCAGTTTGGCAAGACCAAGATCTTTTTCCGCGCAGGGCAGGTTGCATACCTGGAGAAACTGCGTGCGGATAAGCTGCGTGCTGCCTGCATCCGCATCCAGAAGACCATCCGCTGCTGGCTGGCACGCAAGAAGTACCTGCGCATGAAACACGCCGCCACAACCATCCAGAGATACGTCCGTGGATACCAGGCCCGCTGGTGAGGGGGAGTGGCCTAATCACAGTGGGCGGAGCCAGACTGAACTTATAAAAAACGGAATAATTTAACATAAGCTTACAGCGAGCAACAGAACCGCCCGCTTTTTTTATAGGGTTTTTTCCATTCATTTTTCCTATGGAGATTTTAAAAGATTATAAGCTTCAAATCAAACCAGATAGCTACAAAGTGAATCAAAACATAAATTTGGGATTAAGCAAAAAGTATTTGAAAATCAGGCTGAAAGACAAAGGTACAAGACCTTTTCTTTCTTCAGTCGTTTCTTGAGGAAAGCATTTGAGGATTTCTCTCCATATAGTGGACTTCTATGGTGCCCTTCATAGGACTCTAATCGATCCCAGCTGAGGAAGAAGGGTCTTATCTAGTGAAACTAAGTTATTTTCTAAAAAAAAATCACAATTTATATACTTTCTAACCTCAAATGCTAGAGCTCAGCTAGAGGGTTAAAAAGTATATAAATTTCAATTTGTTTAGAAAGTAACTGATCATTTTGCTAGATAAGACCCTTCTTCCTCGGCTGGGATCGTTTAGAGTCCTTTGAAGCTGCATTTAAACTGCATTTTGGAAGTTCAAACTCGGGGCACCATAGAAGTCCACTATATGGAGAGAAATCCTGAAACGTTTTCCTTAAAAAACGTAATTTCTTTACGACTGAAGAAAGAAAGACATGAACAACTTGTAGTGCATAAAAAGTAATGCAGTTGTTAATTAAAAAAATGTAAATTGATTTTAAAAATGTAAATGCAAAATAGGCATATATTTACAAATATTAAAGTTGTTTGAGAGTGTAGGGCGTTCACTTCTAAGATCTTTTGGTGCTTTCTATAAGTTGCTTTCTATAAATAGTGTAATTTTCTGTGCAGTATTGTGGATAATGGTGAAATAATGCAAACGAAAGCATATACTCTCATATATTTGCCTTTTAGGGTTTATTGTTAAAAATCAGTTTCCCTGCCTGGAACATGAGTGGTATTTTTATTTCCGGACCCCAGTTGTTGCATTCTGTATTGTTTTTGAGTGAGAATGTACACAAGTAGTAACCTCTAGTTTGTTCTTCTTTCCCCAGTCTCGCAAAATTCCTGCGTCGCACGCGTGCCGCGATCGTCATCCAAAAGTACCAGCGCATGTACGTCCAGAGAAAGTGTTACAAACGCAAGCAGGCAGCCGCTCTGGTCATGCAGTGCATCCTCAGAGCGTACATGGCCCGACAGCTGTACAAAGCGGTGAGGAGGAAAGCGGACATACTAATGCACTCTTCTCATATTTATAAATATATTTGCAGCAGTCACAAATGCATGGCTCATAAACACTGCTCTACTGGTTCCCATGGGTCCAAGTTTGTGAATCTGGAAGAACATTTCAAGGCCCTGGAAAGTTTTTGGAAAATGAACATAGATACAGGTTGAATTTATTTTGTGCAAGAAGTTTCTTGGAAATTATTTCCTCCAGTCTGCTTACCCATACTAGCTTGCTTGATTTACATTAGTTACGTGCATTTACAACAAATTGAATATCAGATCTCTTTCATATGGCCAAAAATTAATGCAAAAAACTTTTGCATAGCTGTGTTTGACACAGGAAAACTGTAACAATGCATCTCACAAGGGAACACAATGTAACTTTGCTCTCACTTCAAATAGGTCCCTGTGATCTCATTACTGCACTTTTACATGCATTTTTTTTTTTTTTGCATTTGTAATTTAGTTATGACCCTAACATTTAAACACTGACACGGGTTATATATTGATATGCATCAGGGTAAAATATGATGCTTGCGGGGTGGTTTATAATTAACACATTGGAAACAAGTGAATTATTTCAGGCATGAGACACATGACCAGTGATAGCTGCTAAGTGCACACTCAAGAGAACTGATCAGGGTTAAAGGTGCACTCAGAGTGCTTTAGACACAGAGGGTTTTTAAGTGACTATTTATATTTACACTACCCTTTATTCAAGATTCAAGAGTTTTATTTGTCACATACACAGTTATACAGAGTATGACCAGCAGTGAAATGTAGGTCAGGTCCGCTCCAAGGACAGTGCAATTATAAGTAAACAAATATTAATATAAAATAAAAAAAAGAAATAAAAGATAAGATAAAAAAATAGAAATATAAATGTGCTTTAGTGAGTATTTTTTAAAATAAGTTAATTTCAGTCGTTTGAAAGGGACAGTAAAGAATTTGACACTGTTGCGAAAGATTTGTATTTCCAATAAATTAAAAATCTAAATAAATCTAATAAATAATTAATATGTATGGCTTAAACAGTATACTGCAAAAAAATGCTTTTCTTACTTAGTCTTGTTTCCAGGCAAAATATCAAAAAATTCTTGAATCTGGAAGGATTTTCTAGATAAGTAAAAAATGTTGTTTTGTTTTTAGTAAAAACAAGTCAAAATGAAGTGAGTTATTGCTTAAAACAAGCTAAATAATCTGCCAATGGGGTAAGAAAAATAATCTAGTTGTCTACTTGAAATAAGATTTTTCTTAACCCATTGGCAGATTATTTTGCTTGTTTTAAGCAAAAACTCACTTCATTTAGACTTTTTTTTACTAAAAACAAAACAATCATTGTTACTTGTCTAGAAAATCCTTCCTTGATATTTTGGCTGCAAACAAGACAAAAAAATCTAAGTAAGAAAAGCATGTTTTGCAGTGAATATACAGTATATTCAATGATATGCCTTGATAACAGTGTTGGGGAAAGTGTTTACAGTGTTTACTTTTTAAAGTAATGCATTACAATATTGAGTTACTCCCTAAAAACTAATTATGTTACTTAGTTTTTTTTTATGGAAAGGAATGCGTTACGTTACTGTTGCGTTACTTTTTAAATCTGGGCAGGGCTTGCTTGTTTGTTTTTAATATAAAAAGTTCTGTTTTTGCCAAATGTAAAAGCCCTTTCACAACAAAACCCTCAGGCTGAAGGAAAAATCTGTACAGTAGACCACAGAAGAAAAAAGTTCAACACTCTTAAAAAATAAATAAAAAAATGTTAGTTTTATTATGAGTAATTTTTTTTTGTATGGTTGCATTGGATCATTAAAGGTCAAAGGCAAAGACACTGGTTAATACAATGGGATTAAATACATAAAATATATTTGTATTACTTAACATGTTATTTTAGTTTTTTTCAATTGTCAGTTTCAGATTAGTGTCGCAAAAACTGCACATTTGTGACTTAAAAGCGTTTGCAGCCTATTATAGCAAACAGATTAAACAATACTAATTAAACTAATATATAACATTAATTATGAATCATTGGCTCGCCAAAAATATTTGACTTTTGGGAATCTGCCATTACCAGTGTTGGGGGTAACAATTAACAATTAACGCAAGTTACATAATAATATTACTTTTTTTCAAATATCTAGTAAAGTAACACATTAATTTTTTAATTGACTAAAAATGATCTTAGTTACTTTTTCCCCTCATTTATTGCTTAAAAGCTCTCCTGTCCCCATGTTGAGAAATTGTAAGATGTTTCTTTAGTTCTAGAATAAATGTGAACATGCATTAATTCGTCTCACTCACTAAAAAAACAGATACAGTGTTCTTCAAAATGAATAAAAAGTCAAATTCAACACAAACCTACAATAATTAAATGTTCAAAAATACAAATATCCTTTATGTTTTTAATCCCATTTTATTTGCTGCCGACCTTTGATGATCCAATTCATCCATACTAATAAGCAGAAATTACTCAAGATAATCTAACATTTGTTTTCCCTTTTTTTTTTATCGCTGAAGAGTTGACATTTGTTCTTCTGCGGTCTACTGTACAGACGACAATTTACTTTTCTCTAAACCTGAGGCTATTATTGTGAAAAGGCTTTTACATTTGACAAAAATAGAACTTTTTATATTAAAAACAAACAAGCAAGCCCTGGCCAGATTTAAAAAGTAACGCAACAGTAACGTAACGCATTACTTTCCATAAAAAGTAACTAAGTAACGAAATTAGTTACTTTTTTAGGGAGTAACTCAATATTGTAATGCGTTACTTTTAAAAGTATCTTTCCCCAACACTGGCCTTTAGACAGTACTAACTAGTATTTTGCTAGCTTGGTTGGAGTTATTGCAGTCTCTGTAAGAGGATGAAGTAACACAGTGCTGTCTCAGTCCCAGTGTGTTTGTCCATGTGATCTGATAGAGAGCAGGTTGTTCCAGTGTGGGGACTGTCCCACTGATGGACCACAGCAGCTGCGGCTGTATTATTACTCTAACTGCCTCTCTCTGCTCTCTTCTCCTGCCGGCTGAGCTCTGTTGATCAGCAGTGGATTATCGAGGCAGGATGTGTAATATCTGCAGATTAAAAAGGCAGAAGGTGTGAGAGAGAAAAGCAATTGGAGAAAGATTTTGACAGGACTGATCTCTACTTTGCATGACATTCTTCTTAACTCTTGTGTGCATTTGTGTTTTTCACTGTTCATCATGTGCTGTTGTGTGTTTGTTTAGCTCCTGCGTGAGCACAAGGCCATCATCATTCAGAAGATGGTGCGTGGCTGGTTGGCGCGGCAGTGGTACAAGCGGTCGCTCGAAGCCATCGTGTACCTGCAGTGCTGCATCCGCCGAATGCGAGCCAAGAGAGAGCTCAAGAAACTCAAGATTGAGGCACGTTCAGTGGAACACTTCAAGAAACTCAACATCGGGATGGAGAACAAGATCATGCAGCTGCAGCGCAGGATAGATGAACAGGTACTGCACTTCACACTGACATGTGGTCGCTTAATGGGCCTCATTCCTGTATGAAATTATAGTTGTAATTCATCAGTGCACGTTATTCTTAAAAAAAACTTGGCATTTGTTATCATGCGTAAAATTGAATCGCTCGCTCTGTCTATGATTCCATTCTACTTTTCGTCTTCCTTCCATCCCAGTCAGCTGTTATGTAGATACTGTTTATCACAATCAAATCCCATCCTAGTTTTTTTCATTGAAAATCATTATTCAGTCAAAAAGACATCAGGTTATGCAATAGAAACGGGTTGCACACTGCAAAAAATGCTTTTCTTACTTAGATTTTTCTTCTTGTTTCCAGCCAAAATATCTAAACATTCTTGAAAATAAGGAAGGATATTCTAGCCAAGTAAAAATGATTGTCTTGTTTTTAGTAAAAACAAGTCAAAATGAAGTGAGTTTTTGCTTAAAACAAGTAAAATAATCTGCCAATGGGGTGAGAAAAAAAAATATAGTTGTCTGCTTGAAATAAGCTTTTTTTCTTGCCCCATTAGCAGATTATTTTGCTTGTTTTAAGCAAAAACTCACTTCATTTTGACTTGTTTTAACTAAAAACAAGACAATCATTTTTACTTGTCTAGAAAATCCTTCCTGTTTCAAGAATTCTTTGATATTTTGGCTGGAAACAAGACAAAAAAATCTAAGTAAGAAAAGCATTTTTTTGCAGTGCAAGCACACTTTTGCTTGGAGATGTCCACTGCAAAAAATACTTTTCTTAGATTTTTTTTTTGTCTTGTTTCCAGTCAAAATATTTAAAAAAATTCTTGAATCAAGAAGGATTTTCTAGACGAGTAAAAATTATTGTCTTGTTTTCAAAACAAACAAGTCAAAATTACGTGGGTTTTTGCTTAGAACAAGCTAAATAATCTGCCAATGGGGTAAGCAAAAATACCTTATTTCAAACCGAAAACAAGATCATTTTCTTATTATTTTGCTTGTTTCAAGCAAAAACTCACTTAATTTTGACTTGTTTTTCCTGAAAACAAGATTTTTTTTTACTAGTTTAGAAAATCCTTCTTGATTTAAGAATTTTTAGATATTTTGGCTGGAAACAAGACAAACAAATCTAAGTAAGAAAATCTTTTTTGCAGTGATCCCAGTCAGCTGTTATGTAGATACTTTTTTTCACAATCAAAGCTCTTTTCATTAAATATCATTATTTAGTCAAAAAGACATCAGGTTATGCAAAAGAAACAAAAAATACTCGTCTAAAGAATCCTTCTTAATTTAAGAATTTTTAGATATTTTGGCTGGAAACAAGACAAAAAATTTAATCCAAAAGTAATCCAAATCATGCCCAGCTGCAGTGTCAGCAATTTTATTACATGAATTCTTTCTTACTTTTTTAAAGTAGTAATTTAAAGCATTCTATATCATGTCTGTGAGGCAAATATTCGCTGAGTTTCGGATCGTTTTTGTGAAGCGTTTAGCTATTTTATAAAAGCACGACGTTTTGTTGATATAGTGAGTAAACAAGAAAAAAAGCAGACCTTTTTTCAGTTCCAAATGATGTTTTACTCTTACCTTTATGAGCAAAAATGACGGCGTATTTTAGGTTTCCACTGTTATTAAGAAAAATTGCAAGTGATCACGCTGGCGCTTCCATGTCCTGCAAAGCGCGCTTCAGCTTTCACTCTCTTTACAAACGAGTGGATATGCATCTAACAGCGCACATTTATCCAGGTTAAATGTTTAAATTAATGCATCAAGTGTTTTATGTCTATAGATTTTATTTTAGGCAAGTTTTTTGGTCATTGCCGCTGACTAAAAAAAGCCTGAATTTAACAAACATAAAATGTTCCAAACATATTTCTAAATTAACTTGATAAAGAAACGAAATTAAATCTAGCCACTTTGGCATTAGAATCCAAAACTGAACTATTTTAATGGCGGCAACACAAGCTCTGTTCTGATTAGTTGTGGGACAAGGGCAGGACTCTATTTGTTCCCTTGTTTGAATTAAAAGTTCCCTCTCTGCCCGGGCTTATATGCACCTGCATACCCAGACTCTACGCCTCTGTGCACTAGGCTTTATAGGGTACACTTAATTGATGACCTGTTTTGGTTTCATTCTAGAACAAGGAGAACCGTGGTCTCAGCGAGCGTTTGAACAATCTAGAGACCAGCCATGCTACAGAATCTGAGCGTCTGCGTGTGGAGTTGACGCGTCTGCGAGGAGCAGAAGAGGACGCCAAAAACAACGCCAACAAAGTCACATCTCTTCTGGAGGAGCTGGAGCGACTGCGCAAAGACCTGCAGAACACACAGAAGGAGAAGAAAGCCATCGAGGACTGGGCCCAGACCTACCAGGACGAGATGGAAAAGGTGCTGTTAGTTGAGTTATGTAGTTGTGTGGAGCTGTGTAGTGACGTAACAAACAGCTGAGGGTGAGTCACTCTTGTAAATCAGTTTGTTTGTATCGTCTAAAAAAATGAACTGATTTATTGATGCAGTGAGCCATCGTCTAATTATGTTCCTGGAAGTCAAATGATTCAGACGACAAACTGGTTCACAAAAGTGAATCACCAATGCATTTAGGTCATCTCCCAGTGGTGTTCCTTTGAAGAGGGTTCATTTGAATGGGCTCAGTAGTTTATTACTTCCCTTACTAAAGTATACTTCTTAAAGGTCAAGCTTATTTTTAAGCATACTTTATGTAGTAAGTATACATATATCAGTGTACTAGTAGTATACTATTTAGTGTACTATTTCAATACTCCTTGGGACTAAATTGGCCCACTTTCTAGAATATAAAAGTTGCTTTTAAGTATAACAGTAGTAAACTTTGAGTACACAACTAGTTTACATCTATGTTTTCAGTTTGTACTGCAAGTGTGCTAAAAGTGAACTTATAGGTATACTAATAGTTTACTAATTAAATACTTTTTATGCATTTTTAGTACACTTTGAAGTATAGTCTCAGTAAACTACTAGTTTAGTAGTTTTATACTGCAAGTATACTCGTAAGTTTTCTTTAAGTGAACTTTAAAGTATACTACTATGTCCCTATTTAGGTATTAATTTGTATATATTTTGTTATATGAATATCTGAACAAAACATCAAAAGAAAGAACAGAGTATCTGCTTGTAAACAAAAATATTTTATTCTAGCTTCATGCATTCTTTTTTTTATAAACACTTGAATGTGGGTAAGTTTCATAAATAAACTATAAACAACATTTTGAACAAAAAGCTAAAAAAAGCCTATTGATGATAATCCAAACGTAGATGGAGTTGATCAACAGCCCAAAGCTTGACAGTCATTATTTCCTCTTCATGGGTGGACATTTTATTCCATAACGTTACACAGTTTTCCATATCTATGGTTTTGATGCTGTTTTATGTCTGATGATTGTGTTAGATTACATGTGGAAGCATCTGTTGTTTCGGTTTCTTCTTCACTTGTGTTTTGGAAATTCTGTTCAGAAGATGTTTATAGCGCCCCTAGAGTATAACAATGAAAACACAGATTCTCAGAGCACAAGTAGAGCTCAAATATACTTAGACTTTTTCTAAGTATACTTAAATTTAATTTTAAGTAGATTTCTGAGAAGTATTTAAAGCACATTTCTGAGATACTTAAGTATACTAATAGCACACTTGAATAAACTTCTATTTCGTAAGAATTAGTAGTGTCCCAAAGTTCTCACATACTAATTTGCAATCATTTTAGCGGATTGGCAAATTCCAGTTCCACAGCAGATCCCCTTAAAAGTAAAGGTAGATCCGCAAGTTACCCAAACTCCCCTGTTTTTAGATAGTTCTCATAGATTGTAAAGCCCTCTAAAGACACAGATATACTCTGTGTGTCCATATTCAGGGGTTAGAGAGACCTGCACACTGCTTTAAACCTGAGACGAGAAGAGATCTGTTCATTCACACAGGTGAGAGAGAGATAGAGACTAGTGCTCAGCACAGATGCTAGAAGTAGTTTTAGTTTTAGGGTTGTAGAAGACTAGAATGATTCACAAAGACACAAATACAGTACTGGATGGGGTTTGAGTAAATTAATATTTATCAGCGGTTAAAATGATGTTTGTGGTTCAATACAAGCATCTGTGACACTGTAGTTTCTTTTTAAAGCTACACTGCTGGTCAAACAATTGGGATCAGTAAGATTTTTTTAATGTATTTTAAAGAAGTTTCTTATGCGTATCAAGGCTGTGTTTATTTGATCAGAAATACACAAAAAACACAAAACCAGTCATAAGGGTAAATGTTTTGAAATTGAGATCTGAAAGCTGGATAAATAATATTTCCATTGATGCATGGCTTGTTAGGATAGGACAATATTTGGCCGATATACAACTATTTGCAGATCTAAAAATCTAAATATTGAGAAAATCAATAAAGTTAAAATAATAAAGTTGTTCAAATGAAGTTCTTAGCAATGCATATTACTAATCCAAAATTAAGTTTTGATATATTTACGGTAGAAAATTTACAAAATATTTTAAAGGAACATGATCTTTATTTAGTATCCTAATGATTTTCGTCATAAAAGAAAAATCAATCATTTTGACCCATACTATGTATTTTTGCTACTTAAGACTGGGTTTTTTTACAATGTAAAATAACATTCTTCTATTTTAATATGCATTCAAAATCTAGCTTTTTTCCGTCATCAAAGCTGAATTTTCAATCATTCTAATATGCTGATTTATTATCAGTGCTGGAAACACTTGTGCTGCTTAATATTTTTTTGCAACCTGTTTTTCAGCATTCTTTTGATGAATAAAAAGTAAAAAAGAACAGCATTTATTCAAAATAGAATTTTTTTCTAACAATATACACTACTGTTCGAAAGTTTGGGGTCAGTACATTTGAAATCTTCCATTTAAAAAAAATTAATAGTTTTATTCAGCAAGGATGTGTTAAATTAATAAAAAGTGATAGCAAAGAATTTGACTTTGAATAAATGCTGTACTTTTAAACTTGTTATTCATCAACGAATGCTAAAAAAAAAGAATCACAGGTTTTAAAAAAATATTTTGGCAACTGTTTCCAACATTGATAATTCTAATAATAAATCAGCATATTAGAATGATTTCTGGAGGATCATGTGACACTGAAGACTGGACAATTCAGCTTTGCATCACAGGAAAAAAAATTTTTTTTATTGTTCATTAAAATAGAAAACCATTATTTAATATTGTAATAACATTTTGCACTATTATTGTTTTTTTTCTGTATTTTTGATCAAATAAATGCAGCCTTAAAAACATTACAAGTCTTACTGATCCCAAACGTTCGAACGGCAGTGTATGTCATGCTGATTGTGTAATGTTTGTGACAGATGATCGCAGAACTGAAGGAGCAAAACCACCTGCTGAAGAACGAGAAAAACGACCTGAACCGACTGATCCAGGAACAGGGCCAGCAGTGGACAGGTAAAGCAAAATCATGCAAAAACCTTCAAAGAATTGCATTACTTTTCCCCCATAAAATCATATATCACTGTCTTTTCAATAAATGAACACAATATGTAATTATTCAATGTTTTTGGTTTAATTGTTAGTTATCATTTAAATGCACGAATAGAGCAATGTATAGGAATAAACTAGAAAGATATACTAAAACATTTTCAAGCGTGTAAAATGTCACAGGAGATAACACATTTTTGAGTTAAAGTTAAATCTCTGTCTGAATAAAGTCAACTTTGTTGTTATTGTATCACATTGCGTTACTACTACTATTACTAGGCAAGCACAATATATGCAGTATTGCACATAAGTGATGCAATAAAAACATACTTTTCAATTATTTTAACTATGGCATGGTATTAACATATCTCTGTCTTACCACACTCACACATACATTTCCTCAGACGTGAAGTTGGTGTGAAGCTTCTCTGTCTTTAGGATAATAAATAGCCAAATGTGACCCTGGAGCACAAAACCAGTCTTAATTATCCCAGGTATATTTGTAGCAATAGCCAACACTATTTTGTATGGGTCAAAATGATCAATCTTTATTTTATTCCAAAAATCATTAGGAAATTAATGTTCCATGAAGATATTTTGTCAATTTCCTACCATAAATATATCAAAACGTAATTTGTGATTAGTAATATGCATTGCTAAGAACTTCATTTGGACAACTTTAAAGGTGATTTTCTCTATATTTAAATTTTTTTGCACCCTCAGATTCCAGATTTTCAAATAGATGTATCTCAGCCAAATATCGTCCTATCCTAACAAACCATACATCAATAGAAAGCTTATTTATTGAGCTTTCGTATGATGTATACATCTCAATTTTGTAAAATTTAACCTTATGACTGGTTTTGTGGTCCAGGGTCACATATCAATGGAACGCTTATTTTTTGCACAAATCTCAATACAAAAATGTACACTTATGACTGGTTTTGTGCTCCAGGGTCACAATAAAACAGAGTGTTAAATGTTGATATATATTGTAAATGCATCACCCAGACAGATGCTATTCCAAATATTCCTAGTCTAAACAGAAAAACAAATGCAAATCCTTTTTAAACAGGTGTGCTTTCCTAACGTGATACCCGTCCCTGTCCTGTTACAGTGTCAACATCATGAGTCAGATGATTGTGTGATTCAATATTGGTTGACTGTTCTGTGAATGCTGTGTGTATGTGTGTGCTTTACAGAGAAAATGCAGAGGGCTCTGAAGGAGGAAACGCAGCAGTTAGAAAACGATTTAAACGAGGAACGCTCTCGCTACCAGAACCTCCTTTCAGAACACCTCCGACTAGAGGAGAAATACGACGATCTGAAAGAGGAGATCACACTTGCTGTAGTGAGTAAACTTCAATGCTGCAATTCAAAACTTCATTTTCAAAATCAACTAATTGGTGGCTAGTGCTCCTTATGAAAGCTTGTTTAGGGTCAGATCCTGCACAATCCTTGTTTTCTGATGAGTCCTTTCTCTCTTCTAGAATGTTCCAAAACCTGGTCACAGACGCACAGACTCCACACACAGCAGCAACGAATCAGAATGCACCTACAATTCAGAGTTTGCAGAGTCCGAGGAAGGGATCCGCGGAGGGGAGGTGAGAGCAGAATGTGGAATATCATATATATCGTTCACATCTCTCAGTTGTTAATGATTAGAGATTTTAAATTTCACTTTAGGCCAACTTTGATTCAAAAGTCATATGAATAAAAATAAATACAAATAAAAGGGCACATTTTGCATGTGTAATTATGGGATGTGTTATTCTCTCTTCAGGATGTTTCCAAGTCAATCCTGGACATGTCCCTGTTCCTAAAGCTGCAGAAGAGAGTATCCGAACTCGAGCAAGAAAAACAGTCACTGCAGAACGAACTCGATCGGAGAGAAGAGCAGTTTCAGCGGGCTAGAGCTAGGGTACACACACACACACACACATTTACATTTATAGTACTTGCTTTTTAAATTAAGACTTAAAGGATGAGTTCACTTTCATAACAACAATGCACAGATAATGTATTCACCCCCTTGTCATCCAAGATGTTCATGTCTTTCTTTCCTCAGTCGTAAAGAAATTATGTTTTTTTGAGGAAAACATTTCAGGATTTCTCTCTTTATAATGGATATGGATGGAGCCCCGAAGTTTGAACTTCCGAAATGCAGTTTAAATGCAGCTTCAAAAGGCTCTAAATGATCCCAGTCGAGGAGGAAGGGTCTTATCTAGCGAAACGATTGGTTATTTTCAAAACAAAATGAAAATTTATATACTTTTTAGCCTCAAATGCTCGTCTTGTCTCATCTCTGCGCAGCACATTCTAAGTGTGTGTGATTCTAGTAAATACACACTGCAAAAAATGCTTTTCTTACTTCGATTTTTTTGTCTTGTTTCCAGTCAAAACATCTAAAAATTCTTAAATCCAGAAGAATAGTAAAAACTATTTTCTTGTTTTCAGAAAAAAGAAGTCAAAACTAAGCATTTTTTTTGCTTGAAACAAGCAAAATAATCTGCCAATGGGGTAAGAAAAATAATCTTAGTTCAAGCAGACAACTAGATTATATCTAATCTAGACAGACTAGATTTTTCTTACCCTATTGTCAGATTATTTAGCTTGTTTTAAGCAAAAACACACTTAAATTTAACTTATTTTTTCTGAAAACAAGACAATATTTTTTCCTTGTATAGAAAATCCTTCCTGATTTAAGAATTTTTAGATGTTTTGACTGGAAACAAGACAAAAATTCTAAGTTAGAAAAGCATTTTTTGCAGTGCAGTTAGGGTACGTCTAAAAACTCCCATCTCGTTTATGTCAAAATCGTCCTACAATGCGGTTTTTACCTTTTTTTTGTTAAGGGCGTTTGAGTTTCTTTGTATGTTCACTATGTCGGTACTTTTGCAGCGATCTAAGGCGATTTTGAAGTTAAGGAAGAAAACGAGATGGGAGTTTTTAGACGTACCCTAACTGTATTTACCCGAATCACAGAGTTTGCATGCGCTGCGCAGAGATGAGACAAGACGAGCATTTGAGGTTAAAAAGTATATAAATGGTCATTTTGTTTCGAAAATAACCAATCGTTTCACTAGATAAGACCCTTCCTCCTCGACTGGGATCGTTTAGAGCATTTTGAAGCTGCATTTAAACTGCATTTTGGAAGTTCAAACTTCGGGGCTCCATCCATATCCATTATAAAGAGAGAAATCCTGAAATGTTTTCCTCAAAACAACATAATTTCTTTACGACTGAGGAAAGAAAGACATGAACATCTTGGATGACAAGGGGGTGAGATTATCTGTACATTGTTGTTATGAAAGTGAACTAATCCTTTAAGGCCTTTCCACACTAAGCGCGAGGCAAAAATGTGAGGCGAACCAAGCATGAACTGATGCCTGCACTGGCCGTGGCGTTGACCAACAATGCATTTTTCCTTAGATATGTATCTTGGATTTTACATTGTCCGCTGCGCAATATACAGCATTAACTTCAGATAATTGAAGTCTGGTTCTACACCAGAAACACAACCTATCTATAATGCTTACAAGAAAACTTATTTTAAAATAAATAGAAGTATAATTAGCATCATGCCACTTTATTTGAATCCCACTTTAAACCATCATCAAGTGCTTGTAATAACTTCTGATTGTAGTGGATCTGGAGTTGATTTTGATTCTATAATAGGCAGACATGGACTCGTTGTATGTTTAATAACTCCACACTGCTTATTATCATAAACATTCTTTATTGTTATAAAAATACCATGAGCTGCATACAAAACAGATACAGGGAATATACATTTTATTGATTTCTCTGATAGTGCGGTTTATTTGAAAAAGTGTGAATGCTGCCATCCGAACCCTGGTGCACACCAAAAAAGCAGACAGAGACCGCTAAAAAGACAGATCTTGGTCCACTTCCAAATGGAAGTTCGAATGAAATATGAAAGCGACATGGACCAAATACCTCTAAACAAACCTAAAATAGCAAGTGATGAGAAGATGCGATGTTATGCGAGTTGATTTTGTGAAGTGAGCCAGGATTAGGTCATAGTTCATTTAAGACATTTGAGAGGCTTTCATAAACATGCCTTAGAGCAAACATATTGGGACAAAACAATGGCACTGACATATATTTGAGATATGTGACCCTGGACCACAAAACCAGTCATAAGGTTAAATTTTACAAAACTGAGTTGTATGCATCATATTAAAGTTCAATAAATAAGCTTTCTATTGATATGTGGTTTGTTAGGATAGGACAATATTTGGCTGAGATACATATATTTGAATATCTGGAATCTGAGGGTGCAAAAAAAAATCAAAATACTGAGAAAATCACCTTTAAAGTTGTCCAAATTAAGTTCTTAACAATGCATATTACTAATCAAAAATTACATTTTGATATATTTATAGTAGGAATTTTGCAAAAAATCTTCATGGAACATGATCTTTACTCAATTTCCTAATGATTTTTGGCATAAAAGAAAAATCAATCATTTTGACCCATACAATGTATTTTTGGCTATTGCTACAAATATACCCCAGCGACTTAAGACTAGTTTTGTGCTCCAGGGTCACATATGTCAGTGCAAATTTCTCTCAGTTGAAACAGTTCAGACAACTATTTTAGTTCTATTTTACGTTAACACACTGTGCTACTGTAATATGATCGTGTGTTTTCTTTTTGACCAGGATGATGAGCAACATAAGAAAGCTCGTAGTGCTGAACTGGAGTATGAATCTCTCAAGGTAAACTCCCACACAGACACACATCATTATCATTATGGGTTCATTCTGTTGGTGTAATGGTATTTTCCTATCCCCTTTTTCTAACCCTACACACCAAAACACAAAACTACAGGCATTTCTAGATTTTCAAAACACTTCATTCTGTGTGATTTACAAGCTTGAAGCAAGCAAGGTCAACATTTACTGGTGTTACTGTCCATTTGGTCCTCATAATGTTGGGAATACTAGTATGCACACACAGTCTTCTCCTTCAATTTTTTCACTGTGGCAAATCACCTCAGTTTGCAGTCTTTGTAATTGTTATTTGAAAAGCAGTGGTTCTTTGTGAAACTTCCTCAACTCTCTCCAAGCACACAGATGTTGAAACACCTAGAAGTAGGGATGCACCGAATGTTCGGCAAACGAATAATTAGTGAAAAGGCTGAATAAATGATAGCTGCTGTCAGCAAAAAGTAGGACTGAGGTCTTCTTGCGGGTTTACCACAAAATAAAAGTCAACATTTGTAAATGTTAGTGTTGTAATTTTACTGTTCTTCTGTAAAATAAAATATAAAGTAACACAAAAATAATGCTAACAATCATTCCAACAGCTCTATTAATACATTTATTCTAACATTCTCCTTTGCTCAGCAAGGCTGCATTTATTTGTGCATTAAAAACACATGCCTGATTTAAGAAAAATGGCCAAAGAATATTATTTGACTAACTTATTAATTTTAAGTTAAATTGTGGTTTGTTGGTAGGCTATAATGTCTATTAGAATGTAAGAAATGTGTAATAGATTTTTTTTTTTTTTTTTTAAATCAAGACAAAACTATAAAAAGCACGTTTTGGCTATTTAATTTATGCAATGGTGAAAAAAAAATTGGCAAAATACATGAGGGAAAAACACACAAAAACGTGTTCAGTAATCGGCCTTGGGCCCAGTGTTTAATTTTGTTTGGCTTCAGCCAAGAATTTTCAGTTCAGTGCATCCCTACCTAGAAGTTTGCCTGCTACCATAGAGCTAAGGAAAATAAAGCAGTGTAATAATCTCTCTCTTGTGTCTTCAGCGTCAGGAGTTGGAGTCAGAGAATAAGAAGCTGAAGCATCATTTGAATGAGATGCGACAGTCTCTGAGAGGCAGCGCTGAGGCCAGTTCCGGCGCTCCTGGTTCTCCTGCGTACACCGTCCTGCTGGATCAGCTTAACTCCTCCAATGAAGAGCTGGAGGTGCGGAAGGAAGAGGTGCTGATCCTGCGCTCTCAACTCGTCAGTCAGAAAGAGGCCATGCAACACAAGGTCAGGAACAAAACCTGCATAAAACACATCAGGATTTTTGTGCTTTTATATCTGTCACTAACAAGTCCTGCTGACTTCTCTAACTTCATCTCTCCTTTCATCCTATGTTGCGCTCATATCAGGATGAGAAGGTATGTTGGTCAGACAGCAGAATGATCATTTCACTTCACCTCTCTTCTGGCCTCTGAAATGCTGTTCTGTTGTTCTGTGTTGTGTCTGTGTAGTTTAAAGCATGCAAGTCATTCATTGGTTTGGTCTTTTGAAAAGTGCAAACACTGTGCTAACATTAACTTTAATGTTTTAATTCCAGATGTCACTTTTATTCACTTTCATTACTCTGTGTGTTTAGGCGACCATGACTGAACCTTTGCCGTACATTGAGGATGTGCAGAAGCTGACTGATGCTAAGGAGATCTCCCAGGCCTACATGGGCCTTAAAGATACCAACAGGTACATTACTTCTCTTTACATTTCTTTCAGTGTCAGTCAATCAGGTGCTGAATCACAAAACATGAAATCCATTGCAGAATTTGTCCCTCATCTGGGATCCACTCATATATATGTTGTGATGTCCTCTGCCCCCTGTCTTCATGTTTCACAACAGTTCTTAAACTTGCATCCCCCATTGGGCTAATACTTATGATATATCACAACATATTTATTTTTCTTAGAAATTCAGAATTTAAATATTACTAAAATGTATACACTACCTTTCAAAAGTTTATGGTCAGTAAGTTTTGTTTTTGTTTGTAAAGGTTGCTTATATCTGGGAACACGTAGGGAAAACATCTTTACTATTAACTAGGGTTGCACAGGGGTGGAAAATTTCTGGAAATCTTCCAAAAATCCCGGGAAGATTCCAAAAAAATCCTGGAAAGTTTCCAAAATTTCTGGAATGTTTCCGAAATTTACTGGAAATTTTCCACATTTTTGCAACCCTACTATTAACTAAGCGTTTTCCCTCAATAAACACCTAATTACTGCTTATTAAAAGTTAGTTGTTGTGGTAGTTTTATTTAGGTAATAGGTAGGGATCTAAAATATAGTCATGCAGAATAAGGCATTAATATGTGCTCTATAAGTACTAATAAACAGCTAGTATGCTAGTAGTATCCATCCTAACAAGCAACTAGTTAATAGTGAATAGTGTTCCCTAAACTAAAGTGTTACCTTCATAATCATCAAATTACTTTTTTTTAACCCTCGAGCATCCTTCGTATAGCAGCCCCTAAATTGTCTTTCATGGACAAATTTGTGCATGAAGGTCTCAGATGTGGTCAGATTTTTTATTTATTTATTTTTTAATGTCATATCGCCATCTTCGATATTATAAAAACTATACATTTATGCAATTTTGGTGTTTTTTTTAACTCTAAAAAAACATGTTTTTTTTATGTAAAATCTGCTTATTTTTGTTGTATTTATTATTTTTTAAGTTCAGACAGCGAAAACAAACATTCGATGAGATGACTTTAGTATCATAAAAATATCAAAACTATTAACTATATGGCTGCATATAGGCTGAAATCTGTAAACCATTGTTGTAACAAACTTAACCTCTTAAGTTTCAGATTTGATCACAAGTTAAAATTGTACAATTAGTAAAAAAAATAAAAAAAAACATTTGTGTTGGGTGACACTGTACAAAAATGCCAAAATATGCTTACAGACAAATCTGACTATGTTGTAAGGAAAAGACAAAGTAGGAGACTTTATCATTAATTTCTAACAAAACACATAAAATAACTAATTTTCAACCATTTTTTTCTATTCAAGAAAAGTAGGCAAGTCTGGTAGCGCTCAGATTAAGAAAACTATTTAAAAAACAAACAAAAAAAATTATTTTTACCAAATTTGTCCTGTAGGATGCTTGAGGGTTGAGTGGATGTGAAACAAAAAGTAGAATAAATAAGATTTAAAATTAGGACATTCAAAACAGTGATAGATGCTAATAGATTATGAAGACGACTGGATGCATTGCCATTTGAAGCCATTGGACAGTAGATTATATGAGCACAGTTAATGGCACATTAGCTGAATTCTAGATGGTACTGTGGCAAGATGTACAGTGTATTGGCACCCATAAACAACCTACAGTCACACTGTTTAAACACAGACCACATGGCATAAACTAAATCATTCTTATTTAAGGCGAGACACTGCAGGTGAACAGGGCAAAAAAAATTAACTAATAGTTGTCACCTTACTTACCCAGCTGATTGATTACATTAATAATTGCAAACATTTATTGTAATACAAGTTTTCTAAAATGTTAGGTTTAAATATGCAAATTAGACATTATTTAATGTATAATAAAATATGCACTAATTTGCATACATTTCTTGTAAAAAAAAAAATCTAAACACTGGATGAAGTCGGTTTCAAAATTCTTGTTTAATGTACATATTAGAGTCAAATGCTTTATAGAGGGGATTTTGGATATCTCATTTTGTCACTCCATAATTCAGAAAATAAATCAAAATCAAGCAAATTATATCTGAACAAATCCCTCTGTAAAAACCTTCAGGATATAGACAGGAATACAAATTTAAAGTTTGGTGTGTGTAAGTAGGAGAAAAAAACTCATTTTCAGAAAACGGCCTTTAAAAATATGTATTATAATTGAAATCTATTGACACAAATAGATAAACTACTATAAAAGAAAAACTTAACAGTGTCTTTTAGATGTTTTATTTCCACTAGTCTGAAAAAACTATGAAAAACTAAAAATCCCCAAATCTCTAACTTGACAGGTGCATGAGAAAACAGTGTCTCTCCTCGATTTAAAAAAAGTGCCTCTCTCTGACACACTTTGCTAAGTGGGCTATTGTTTTATTTCATGGAGCAATGAAGCTGAATCTCTACCATTCATGTAGTATATATTGTACAACCGTACCACCCAGCTCTATCCATGCCTCTAAGTTGAAGAACCTCTGTCGAAGTAAATGATGATTTATCACTCTCACAATCTCATTTACAAGCCTGTGTGTTTTCCCTACTTACCTGTTTGGATCAACCCTCTGTCTGTTGATGGCTCATCTCTGTCCCGCACAGATCACCCAGGTTTACACGCAGACCGACTGAAGTGAACGAGCTTGTGAGCAGGTTGAGGTAACAGATGGAGGGGCATGATGGGCCGCTCTCACTGCATGTGTGTGCAGCGAATCAGCCTCATTCCAGAGCCCATACATAGACCAGAAAACACAGATTTTTGCCTATTAGCATAAAGTCTGGTCTACTTTACAGCTTACTATTGCCAGGCAGATCCTCTTAGTCAGGAAGATGATTTAGAAGAAGATTTTTTTATATAGATAATAGCATGCTTATATATCAGAGCAGCAATCTTTGCCAACGATTCTACAGAACAATCTAGCAAAATCGAGTTTTGTGTGCATTATGCATCAGATTGTCGGTACCGTGGTGGTTTGTGGGCAAGTGTCTGAGGCTGAGACTATGGCAAAGAGAAAATTCACAGAAAATGGAGTGAGAGTTTGGCTATATTGATTCTGTCAGACAGATGCAACTAATTCAGCATTTTAGATTACTTTAGGTGATGGCTTTGCAGTTTTTAAAGGAGAAGTTCACTTCCAGAACAAAAATGTACAGATAATGTATTCACCCCCTTGTCGTCCAATGTGTATTTGTCTTTCTTTCTTCAGTTGTTAAGAAAATGTTTTTTTGAGGAAAACATTTCAGGATTTTTCTCCATATAGTAGACGCAATTCTGATAAAAAAATGTTTTTTTTTTCTCGCAAATGTGATTTTTAACTAGATTTACATCTCACAATTTTGACTTTGCAAGTTATAAAGAATGTATTGCAAGACATAAACTCACAATTCTGAGAAATAAAGTCAGAATTGTGAGATATAAATTTACAATTTACAAATAAAAAAAAAAAGCTCTGAATTTTAGTATTTCCTATTTTTTTCCAATGGGTGCCCATTTTTGTCAATAAAGTTTATCGAATTTGAAGCCATTGGACAAAAATTTTTTAAAAAAATTCTCTAGATTTTTAACTAGGTTTACATCTGGCAATTTTGACTTTGCAAGTTATAAAGTCTGAATTGTGAGACATAAACTCACAATTCTGAGAAATAAAGTCGCAATTCCGAGGAAAAAAGTTGTGATTCTGAGAAATAAAGTCGGAATTGTGAGATATAAACTTTTTTTTTTTTCAGAATTGCAAATTATAAAGTCCAATTTTGAGGGGAAAAAGTAAAAAAAGACAGATTTGTTGTCAGAATTACGAGTTTATGAGGAAAAAGTCAGAATTGTAAGTTTAAATCTCGCGATTCTGATTTTAATTTCTCATAATTGTATTGGATTGGTTTATGTCTCGCAATTCGATCTTCATAACTCACAAAGTCAGAATTGTGAGATAAAAAGTCACAGTTACCTTTTTATATTTTTTATTCAGTGGTAGAAACTGTTTCCAATGATTTAGCCTTAAAAAGACATTTTTTGGCATTTTTTGTATTACTATTTAGTAAATGATAGTTCAATTAATTTTAAAAAAGACTATTACAGTAATGAAAATCATTGGAAAAAGAATATGCTTAAATGTCCTGAAAATAAAGCAAAATGCATAAATAAATAAAGTGTAGATTTTTGGGGAATACTTTAAGTTTTTATTATTATTATTATTTTGGTGTTGGGGTAAAATGTGGGCATTACTTTCCTTGACAGGTTTTGTGACAATCACTCTGCATTTACAGCAGATTTCCTCAGACATACATTATTTATTCTAGACATCATTGATAAAATCAGACTCCAAGTTTAGCAACTTTTCTGACAATAGCATTCAGCATTATAGAGGTGGCAGATACTCACAGAAGATGAACAATGAAAAACCCATAGAAGTCCACTATATGGAAAAAATCCTGTATTTCCTCAAAAACTATTAATTCTTTACAACTGAAGAAAGAAAGACATGAACATCTTTGATGACAAGGGGGTGAAGACATTATCTGTAAAATCTTGTTCTGGAAGTAAGCTTCTTTAACTGGCTGTGACAACTACGCTTGGTCATGTGACTCAGTGTTTTGGATGAATGAACTTACATACATGGCTTCTGGCTGACTGATGCCATTTATTACTTATATGCAGGGGTCAAATAGCTAATTTAAGCAAATGAACAGATGACAAACTGACTAAACTGCTTTTTTACATTTTTTTTTATTTAACATTTTTTGTTACCCTTGCAGTCCTCCTTGCTTTTTTTATCGTCATCTTTTATTCTGTTTGCATTTAATTACATTTCACTTTTGCTGTTTTATTTAATTCTTTAATAAGTGTATTGTTTGTTTTTTCCAAACTAATCAGAATAATCCATATTAATAATCACCCAAACCAGAGAGTGGATAAAAGTGACATATTTAAAGATAAAGAAGCACAAGTATGTTTGTAGCAATAGCCAAAAATACATTTTATTGAGTTAAAATGATCGATTTTTCTTTTATGCCAAAAATCATTTGGATATTAAGTAAAGAATTGGAGTTTATGTCTCGCAATTCACACTTTATAACTCACAAACAAACAATTGTGAGAAAAAAGTCTGAATTGCAAGACAAACTCACAATTCTGAGAAATAAAGTTGCAATTCTGAGATATTTTTTTTTTCCTCAGAATTGCGAGTTATAAAGTGCAATTTTGAGGGCGAAAAAAGACTGAAATGTTCTCAGAATTGCAACTTTATTTCTCAGAATTAGAGTTTGAGTCTCGCAATTTGGACTTTATAACTCAGAAAGTGAGAATTGCGAGATGTAAACTTACAATTGCAAGAAAAAGATTTTTCTTTTATGTCAAAAATCTAGGATATTGAGTAAAGATCATGTTCCATAAAGATATTTTGTAGATTTCCTACCATAAATATATCAAAACATAATTTTTGATTAATAATGTGCATTACTAAGAATTTCATTTGGCGGTTTTCTCAACATTTCGATTTTTTTGTACCCTCGGATTCTAGATTTTCAAATAGTTGTATCTCAACCAAATATTGTCCTATTCTAACAAACCATACATTAATGGACAGTTTATATATATACACAGTGCCTTGCGAAAGTATTCATACCCCTTCATTTTTTTCACATTTTGTTATGTTGCAGCATTATGTTAAACTGCTTTAAATTACTTTTTTCCCACATCAATCTACACTCCCTACTCCATAATGACAAAGCACAACATAGGTTTTTAACATTTGTGCAAATTTATTAGAAATAAAAAACAGAAAATATCCCGTTGCATAAGTATTCATACCCTTTTCTGGGACACACAAATGTATCTCAGGAGCATTCATATTGCTTCTAGATGTTCCTACACTTGGAGTGGAGTTAAACTGTGGCAAATTCATTTGAATGAGTCTGATTTAGAAAGACACACACCTCTCAGAAAAGCTCTAACAGCTGAAAATGCAGATCAGAGCAAAAACCAAGATAACTGCCTGTAGAGCTCAGTGACAATGCTGCGACAAAACAAAATGTGAAAAAAATGAATACTTTTGCAAGGCGCTGTATATAAATGAGTCTTATAATGTAGTCCAGGGTCACATATAAGGTATAAAGTAAGTTTATTGAAGGCATAAAATAGTTCTATGTAATAAAGCTGTTAATTGTTTATTGTGAATGTTTCCATTCTCCACGCAGTAGCTCTCAGATCTCAGTTGCATTGCTTAAATTGTATTGTGTTCCTCACATATTCTCTATTGGGTGAACAGTCTTTTAAAACCCTGTCAAACATATCCACTACATGCTACTCGACCAGTGTTTGTCTTTTTTTAATTTCCGTTTGTCCTTGTTTTTTCATTCTTACCATTTCTTTCTTTGTTCCACCCCATCAGATCCCCCTTCCCTGACTACCATGAGCTGAATGAGGATGGAGAACTGTGGCTGGTTTATGAAGGGTTAAAGGAAACTAACAGGTTAAAGAGCAGAGAGAGGAGAGCATGTAGAAATGTGTGAGAGTCTGAGCGTTCAGATTTCTCATCTCTCCATCCTCCGTTTTAGGCTGGTTTTGATCTTTCAGCTTTCTAAAGACATAATCATCTAACAGTGTGCTGTTTATACTTTCCTAAACACTCGTGCCTGCAACATGTTCTTCTTAACATATGGGCAAGAGAGCACTCTTTCTAGTGTTAATGCTGGACTAACCAAAATTAGATTGGAAAACTGTTTTAAAGCAGCATGTAGTCATGAATGCCATAAAGAGGATATGAAGGTGAATACGGCTGCTCTGCAAGAAGCAATGGGCAGGTTTTTCAGCCTTACTTGGGAATGGTTCACTCAAAATAAAAAGTTGGCCATTATTTATGTCTAACATTTTGTTCTGTACGTCAAGAACATCATGTTCCTCCACACATTTTAATGACAATAATCACCAAACCACAAAAGTACCATAAAACTAGTCTGTGCAACTGTGATATTCCAGATCATACAGTAGCTTTGTGGGAAAACCAAGTAGAATTTCCACTGAAAATATTTTTTTTCCCTCAGATTACTCATAATTCAGTTTATCTTGAGGTACTAAAATAACTAAAACTGAAATAAAAAATGATAAAAACACAAATTACTAAAACTTTAACTAAAATTCTAAATATTAAGAAAAACTAAAGCAGCATATAAAAAGTTTGTCAAGACCAACTTTAGGTTGGCTTGAGAAAGCCTAGCTTGAAAGTTTAAAGCAGCTGTAAAACCTTAATGTTTTTAACTTTATAGAGATAGATGTAGCATGATTAGCATGTTGCTAGCATGATTAGAATGTAGTTAGCATGATTCTAATATTTTTCTAACGTGTTTAGTATGTTTCTAACATGATCAGCAAGTTACTAGCATGTCATTAGCAAGTTTCTAGCATGATTAGCAAGTTGCTATCATGTTTCTAGCATTATTAGAAAGTTGCTAGCATGTTTCCAACATGATTAGCAAGTTGCTAGCATGATTAGAATGTAGTTAGCATGATTCTAACATTTTTCTAGCATGTTTAGTATGTTTCTATCATGATTAGCAAGTTGCTTTAATGTTTCTAGCATTATTAGAAAGTTGCTAGCATGTTTCCAACATGATTAGCAAGTTGCTAGCATGATTAGAATGTAGTTAGCATGATTCTTACATTTTTCTAGCATGTTTAGTATGTTTCTATCATGATTAGCAAGTTGCTTTAATGTTTCTAGCATGATTAGAAAGTTGCTAGCATGTTTCCAACATGATTAGCAAGTTGCTAGCATGATTAGAATGTAGTTAGCATGATTCTAACATTTTTCTAGCATGTTTAGTATGTTTCTAGCATGATTAGCAAGTTACTATCATGTCATTAGCAAGTTTCTAGCATGATTATCAAGTTGCTAACATGTTTCTAGCATGATTAAGAAGTTATTAGCATGCTTCTAGCATGATTAGCAAGTTGTTAGCATGTTGCTTACATGTTTCTAGTGTAATTAACATGTTACTTGCATTATTAGCGTGTCATTATCATGTTGCTAGCATGATTAACAAGTTATTAGCATGTTTCTAGCATGATTAGCAAGTTACTAGCGTGTCATTAGCATGTTTCTAACATGATCAGCAAGTTGCTATCATGTTTCTTACATTATTAGAAAGTTGCTAGCATGTTTCCAACATGATTAGCAAGTTGCTATCATGTTTCTAGGCTGACTAGCAAGTTGCTAGCATGTTTATAACATGTTTCTAACATGTTTCTAACATGTTTTTAGCCTGACTAGCAAATTGATAGCACGATTAGCAAGTTGCTAGCATGTTTCTAACATGATTAGCAAGTTGCTAGCATTTTACTAACATGTTTCTGTCATGATTAGCACATTATTTACATGTCATTAGCATGACTGACAAGTTACTAGCATGTTTCTAGAATGATTAGCAAGTGACTAGCATGACATTAGTATGACTGACAAGTTACTAGCATGATTGTAAGTGCTAGGCTAGTCTAGATAGTTAAATAGATTAGAAATATAAAATAGAATGGAAGTTTACATGGATTAGAAATAGTTGATAGAAGTGAAGCTTCTTTTTTTTAATTTGAATTTTGTCAGTTGGAGTTTGAATAGTGTTGGCTCATTTGAACATTCCCTCAATGTAAGTCTATGGGATTTTGATGATATTTAATCTTCAGTATTATAAAAACTATAGGTCGGATCAGTCTGAAAAGATAGAGCACACTAAGTGAGATCAGTCTGAAGAGCTGGGCTGAGTTTGGTGCTTCTAGCTTGGAAGCTCTAGGAAATTGGCCCTAAGCTATTTCTGAGCGCTACTCCTCCTAGAGCAGTGGTCTCAAACTCAATTCCTGGAATCCCTGGATTCCTAATCAAACACAATCCAACTAATCAAGGTCTTCAGGATTACTAGAAACTGTTGAGCAAGTGTGAGTTGGAGCTGGTAGGAGCAAAACTGTCCAGAGCTGCGGCCCTCCAGGAAATGAGTTTGAGACCACTGCTCTAGGAGGAGTAGAAGGAGTCTAAGAAGAATAATGATCTGATTTTTGATGATCTGGAATATAGCACACAAAATGCATGTTCTATTTTTACGGTGTAATTATTCTTATGTGGAAGAAAGCTGCATAAAAAATGATTTAGAATTTCCCCTCAGGTTTAAAATGACGTGAGCGTTAGTAAATAATGACAACACTTTCATCTTTGGATGAACTATTCCTATAACGCTTCTGTCTCTAAGCAGCATCAGAAGCTGTTCTAATGAAGACCTGTGTTTGGTCATTTGCTCTCTCTGTCTGTAGGTTGTTGGAGTCTCAGTTGCAGGCTCAGCGTCGGTCTCATGACAACGAGGTGGAGGTTTTGCGTGGAGAACTGCAGAGCGTTAAAGAGGAGAATAACCGTCAACAGCAGCTGTTAGCTCAGAACCTGCAGCTTCCTCCAGAGGCCCGAATCGAGGCCAGTCTACAGCACGAGATCACACGCCTCACCAACGAGAACCTGGTCAGTACAAACACTCTCGTTTATTTCCTTCATTTCCTGTTTATTTATCCTGTTTATTTAAACAGGATAATTTGACATTTTACATTTTTGTCAGGGTTGTATACATGTCTCATTAGGACTACACTGAACTTTTTCAAATTTTTATGTGGCCCGTAAAAACTGAATTTGTTTTTTGATGGTGATACTTGAGGCACTTTGGGGTGTTTTGCATTGAAACCCACCAATTGTTTATTTGAGCTTCACGATGCCATAGAAGAACCCTTTTTTGTCTAAATAGTTCCATAAAGAACCTTTAACATCTGAAGAACCTTTCTGTTTCACAAAAGATTCTTTGTGGTGAAGGAAGGTTCTTCAGATTATAAAAAGGTAAGAAAGAGATGGTTCTTTAAATGGTTCTTCTATGGCATTGCTGTGAAGAACCTTTTAAAGCACCTTTATTTTTAAGAGTGTATCATGCGATATGATGCTAATCACTTTCAGAACTGTTTTTTCCAGCTTATAAACAATAAAAATATTGATCAGAATCCTAAAGAGCTTGAGTGTTTAAAGTGGCAGATGACAATTGCAGCTTGCGCTTATAATAAACAGAATATTATCATCTGTTGGTGTGTTTGCTAATATATTTCTAGTTTCTATTTATGATTAATGATGTGAATGGGCTTTAAGAATACTTTAATTTTTTGTCTAATTGTGGTTGATATTATACCTGCTCATTTTATGATGAAATACATGAGCAATATCACACGAGTAGATTGAGATATGGCTGTATATCGGCACGGCTGTGATTGTCTACAAGTGTGATATTACTCAGGTAAAAATGTTTTATACAACAGTTCGACAGCATAAGTGTGTAAATAAACAAAATAATAATGGAGTGTCTTTAAAAGTCCACTTTTGATGCAAACTGCTTCCTTCCGCCACGGATTCAAATCTAAGTTTGACAGTTTAACAGCACAAGCCTCTGTTGCTAATTCCAAAACGTCACTTTAGAACTAGTAACAAACTAACTTTGAGTTGCTTCATTGAGAACTTATTGTATTACTGCAGTTAAAGCTCACTGTATTAGAGTATTATAAGAGAGAGATGGACTGAGTGAGTGTGATAAACGTACCTGCATCTGATACAGCATTCAGATATACAGTACAGACCAAGAGTTTGGACACACCTTCTCATTCAGGTCTTTTGGTCTGTACTGTAGCTATGAATTCAACTGAAAAAACTTGTGAAAAAATATCTTTCAGGTGGTCAAATAGCAAATAGTGGAGCTCTGCAGCCACCTACTGGTAAAAGTTATTTGTAGTTGTTTTTTTCTTTTACTTTTAAAACTGGATTTTTCCAAAAGATGGGCAGAAATCTTACACTAAACCATGTGAAATTATCCATGTTATCCCCATGAATTAAAGTTAGAAATGTGGGTCTTTTATAAAGTGAATTTTACATTAAAAAAAAGCAGTTTTTGTATAAAAACCCATTTAAAAATATTTATGTATTAATTTATATATATTTAAAACATATCACTAACCCACTCAAAACTGCACAAATGTAGAGTAAAAACTTCAATAAACAGAAAAATATACAGTACAGACCAAAAGTTTGAACACACTTTCTCATTCATTTGAACCAAACTTTTGGTCTGTACTGTAGGTACGTCATTCTTGATACGAGACAATCGGTATCAAGCTTGTATCAAGCTAAAAAATAACTTCTGCTTATAATGTTTCAATTTAAAAGTGTTTACCAAAGTCCCATCTTTACTGCTGACTCACTCAGAAAAAGTGCCTTGTCACCATTTAATGGCGGAACAACAAAAATAAAATCACCATCACGAACACGTACCGTTTCCTAATACTAAACACTATTATTGAATATATTATTTACAAATTTGAATAATATTTATTAAACAACAGCAACAAAAAAGCCATCAAAAAGTTGCTAGGCAATTCTGTTAAAAAGTACAAAGGCAGCGCTCTGATATACAGCTTTGAATTTGCATAAATATGAGATTTTGCCAAAACTATGTTCTCTGGAACAAATAATAGTTTAATGAGACCAAAGACTGCCCATTAGATTTATTCAAAACGAATTACATCTCATGTTTAACCACTTCAGAGACATCAGAGCCAGCGGTAATGGCCGTAATGAGTTTGTTCGAGCGCTGAACTCCCGCTGACCATCTGGAGACCAGATGTCTGAAAACGTTGAAGCAATTTTTAAATAGACGTTATCTTTATTAACAAACTGCATATTTGAACTATAAACAAGTACATTCTCACCTGATAACCTCTTAAAACTACATCCCATGACACAAAAACAGTAATATTATAAAATGACACTGGATTTAGGCGTCCGCCATGACACTCGTTTGCAAGCGGAGTGATACGATTACAAACCGTGAAGCAGCTGTTGGAGTTCTGACATTGCTTTAATATCACACTCCTATCGGCCAATCAGATTCGAGGACCAGAAAGAACTGTTGTATAAATGTAATACAGCAGCAGTTGTAGAGTTGCACATAGTGATTATTTTGTCTGGGCTCAGATTTATTGGTTCTTAATTGTTTTTTTTTTTCTGTCTGGTTAACAGTTTTGTGTAAAAAATGTAGACATTAGCTACTTTAAATAATGCAGACAATTCCACTCCAATATCATCTGTCAGTTCATAAATCCTGCTGCTCACTCTTTTGTTTTGTGTGATTCTAAAGAAATGATTTCAGATGTGATTTTGTGTGAGCGCTGCACCTGCACCAGGTGTTTGAGAGCTCATCTGAGATGTTTCATTCACAGGAGCTTCACTCTGATGATCCAAAGGAGTATAAAGCCTACAGAATCAGCATGTTACGCAGGATGGTTGTATGTAGGATCGTGTGTGTACAAGTGTGTGCGTGCATGTACCAGAACACTAACTGACACTAGTGTGTGTTGCACAGAATCTGAGCTGCGTTGAACTCTAACTGTGTGTTTAACCCACAGCAGTGTGAATCAACACACTTTTTAATATGTTTCTCGCGGGTGAATTTCACAAAAACTGTCACCCAAACATTAAAACTAAATATTTGATCAAATATGCCTCTGGGCCTCTTCGGTCATTTTTGACCGAAAAATTTTATGTTTCGAATTTTAAAAAATCGTAGCTTCATCAGAATGAGATGACACTTGGTGACTTTTGTTGCATTAGCTATGTGAGTACACAAAAAAATCAGTGACATGATTCGGATATGTTAAAGGGTCAAAAAAAAAAAATTTGTCACACTTGACTCCTTCGCGGTAAAAAATGACCGACATAGGAAATGAATGGGAAATACGAAAAAATGTGATAAATGTTTAAAATGAAGAAACAGTAAAAAAAAATAGGAATCCCAAAGCCCCTGTGTATATGTATATAGGGAGATACAGGAGGTTACATGACATTACAAATAAGTTTTTATTTTTTATGCCACTAGATGGTGCAATTTTCACTTTAAAAAAATGGATTTTAAATGCTTTTACTCTATTTTAATGTGAAATGTTGTATTTATTGAAAAATAATAAATACATAATTAAATTAAAAAATATAATATAAAATATAATTCTAGTGGGAAAAAATTGCTCATTAAAACTGTATAAATATTGCATAGATTCATAAAAAATGCTCAAAATTCTAAATAATAATTACAAAATATTATTGAACAAAAATGTATTTAATTGATTTTCCTGAAGAAAAAAAAAAGTTACTTTTTAAGGCTTCGGTCACTTTTGACCGCGAGGGAGCCAAGTGTGACCCCTAAATGAGGAGGCCCAGAGGGTTAAAAAAAAAAAATTTGGAATGTGACTTTTCTTTGTGAGATTCGCCCATCTTTCTCTTTTATTCTCTCGTAATGAGTTGCATGGACAGATGAAAGCCAGAGCTGATATCTTCAGATTGTTGCAGTATTCACAGATGCTCGTTTGACCTGCTTTGTCCCGATTCTCTAAACCCTCTTTTTCACCCTGCTGCCAAAGAGACTCATTTGTCATAGTGTTGCTGTAATTGATGATGACGATGTCTATCTCTGGCGACAGGATCTTATGGAGCAACTGGAGAAACAGGACAAGACCGTCCGCAAACTGAAGAAACAGCTCAAAGTCTTTGCGAAGAAGATCAATGACCTGGAAGGTACGTGGCACAAGTGTTTACAGACTAAACAGTCAAATTTAGATTTGCAAACCTTAATGTTCACATGTGTTGATGTTGGTCTGTGCACTGTAGGCGGTCAGATGGATGTGTCTCCAGGACAGACGACCGACGAGCCTGTTCATCCAGTCAACATTCCACGCAGGGAAAAGGATTTCCAGGGAATGCTGGAATACAAGAAAGAGGATGAACTGAAACTGGTCAAGAACCTCATACTTGGTAAAACACATAGACCTGGAACTAAAAATAAACCTTAGGGCTGTGCAACTTACCCAAATGCTGGTTCTATTCCATTCCTGTCTTTTTAATTAAAGTGGCAAAAGTCCTTCATAGTAATGAATTCATGAATGGTTTGTGCATGTGTGATTTCTGTCAGAGCTGAAGCCTCGTGGTGTGGCAGTGAATCTGATTCCAGGTCTGCCGGCATACATCCTCTTCATGTGTCTGCGTCATGCGGACTACGTTAACGATGACCAGAAGGTCCGATCTCTACTTACCTCCGTCATCAACAGCATCAAGAAGATCCTCAAGGTCTCAATATACTCTCACAGATCATTCCCCTTTTAAATGTTACAACTTTTTAGATTAATCTTAGGGGCCATTCACACAGAACACGTCTCTTTGTGTCTACAAACATGCAGTGCTCACAAATGTTTTAAATGAAAAAGTGCAGCACAGAATGCCTCCTACACTATATTGCTATCAAATAAAACAATTAAAAAAAACAGGTGAAAAGATAACTAATAGTTATGATTTTACTTACTCAGTCGATTGATTACATTGATTATTGCAAACATTTTTTGTATTACAAGTTTTATAAAATGTTAGGTTTTAATATGCAAATGAGGCATTATTTAGTAAAAGATGCACTCATTTGCATACATTTCTAGTACAAAAATCTAAACACTGGATGAAGTCAGTTTCAATATTCTTGTTTATGTTTTTTGACATATTAGAGTCAAATGTTTTTACAGAGGGGATTTCATTTCGTCACTCCATAAATCAGAAAAAACGTAGAACAGACAGAAAACAATGTATTTTTTTATGATTTTGGGGGGAATAAAATGTATAAAATCAAGCAAATTATATATGAACAAATCCCTCTGTAAAAACCTTCAGGATATATATATATGTAAGGTTTGTTGTGTGTAAGTGCTACTGAAGTGGAGATTTATATCTCAGTGTATCAGAAAAAACTCTTGGCCTTTAAAAATCTGTATTGTAATTGAAATCTATTGACACAAATAGATAAAGTGCTATAAAAGAAACACTTAACGGTGTCTTCTGGATGTTTTCGTTCCACTAGTCTGAAAAAACACTTTATGAAACACCAAAAAGCCCAAAATCTCAAACTTTGCAGGTGCATGAAAAAACAATGTTTTTGCCTGCAGTGTCTCCACTTCATACTGTAAATAAAGGCTTGTTACAATTTCCCCACCTCCAGGGTCTTCTGATTGGTCCACTCTTTAAATACTGACATTGAAAAGTAGCATTTTGGAAACGGCCCCTAAAAAAGGCAAAATGTCTCATTACTGTTTTGCTTTTTCTGCAGAAAAGAGGCGATGACTTTGAGACTGTTTCCTTCTGGTTGTCGAATACTTGTCGTTTCCTGCACTGCCTGAAACAGTACAGCGGGGACGAGGTGAGATATCACACCCTAGACATACATATCCTGTTGTGATACTGCGTTTGGACAACAGTTTGTCGGCACGAGTGTGTAAATACATAAGAAACAACAACAGATTGTCTTTAAAAGCCCTCCTTTGTGCAGAACTATTTCCTTCCGCCACGGATTCAAATCTGAAGTTAACAGTTTAACAGCTGAGAACAAGCCTCTGTCGCTAATTCCAAAACGTCACAACAAACTAACGTTGAGATGCTTCATTGAAAACTTATTGTATTACTGCAGTAAAAGCTCACTGTATTATGTAAAGTTTTATGAGGGAGAGGCGGACTGAGTGATCTGGATTATCTGCATCTGATACAGCATTCATTCTTCATATTCATGATAAAACGTTTGAATGTCCGCTGAGGAATAATGTTAATATCCTTAATATCATCTGTCAAGGGTGATTTCTGATGACAGCGCTGCTCAGTGCATTTGTTAGCTGTTGTTGAAACTAAAAATAACTTCCGTCTAATTTTTCAGTATAAAAGTCTTTACTGCTGATTCGTAAAACTCTCGTTTTTGTCGCCATCTAATGGTGAAACAATGTAGCTAAAATCACTCTCACAAACTCATGCACCATTTATCAATACTAAACACTTTTAAATTCTACTATTATTTATATAAAATATTATTTAGTGATTAATAATATTTAATAAACAAAACAACAGCCATCATAAAAGTTGCTAGGCAATTCAGTCAAATGTACAAAGGCAGCGCTCTGATAAACAGCATTGAATTTACATAAACATTATGAGATTTTGCCAAAACTATTTGCTGTTAGCCATTACATGAATTATATCTCATGTTTAACTACTATAGAGACATCAGAGCCAGCTGTAAATTCCAGAAGATCTGGTCGGGTTGAGGATGTTCTTTGGTGGATGAGCGCTGAAAGGCCGCTGACAATCTTGAGTTCTCAGTTCCAAAAAATTACGATGCAAATTTTCAAATAGACATTATATTTATTAAGAAACTGCATATTTGAACTATAAATAAGAACATTCTCGCCTGAAAACCTCTTAAAACTACATTCTGTGAAACAAAAACAGTAATATTTATAAAATGAAACTGGATTTGGGTGTCCGCCATGACACTCGCTGAAAGAAGTACGATCCAGCAACTTTTGGAGTTCTGATATCGCTCTAATATTACACTCCTATCAGCCAATCAGATTTGAGAACCAGAAAGAACTGTTGTATAAATATATATATAAAGCACAGCTCACACAGACGGTATTAATTTCGTTGATGGAAAGTATTTGTCAGTGTGCTGTTTAATCACAAACAGCAGGAAATGATTGGGAATTTTTTTATTTTTTATTTAACCCTTATTTAACCAGAAAATATTCTCTGAGATTAAAAATGTCTTTCACAGGAGTGTCCTGGCCAAAATGGAGAGCAATACAATCAGTGTCATCACAGATATACACAACACAAACAGCCTAGTTACACTTAAAACCATTTACTGTTTTAAAATGATCCAAAGGCAGCAATTTTTGTAATTTCAGTTTCAATTGAAGAAGATTCCAATCAGACGGAGCTGCATACATAAAAGCCTTCCTACCTAGTTCAGTTCGAACCAAAGGAACAGAAAGAGTATAACAATTTTGCACTGCAAAAATGCTTTTCTTACTTAGATTTGTTGTCGTTTCCAGCCAAAATATCTAAATATTCTTAAATCAAAAAGTATTTTCTAGACAAATAAAAATGATTGTCTTGTTTTCAAAATTAAGTGAGTTTTTGCTTAGAACAAGCTAAATAATCTGCCAATGGGGTAAGAAAAACTGAAATAAGGTGAGTTTTTCTTACCCCATTGGCAGATTATTTTGCTTGTTTCAAACAAAAACGCACTTAATTTTGACATTTTTTTCTGAAAACGACAATAATTTTGACTTGTCTAGAAAACCCTTCTTGATTTAAGAATTTTTAGTTATTTTGGCTGGAAACAAGACAACAAATCTAAGTAAGAAAAGCATTTTTTGCAGCGTGCGAATTAAGAAAATATTTCTCAACAATTTTCTGTTGCATAAGACAACAGAGATAAGAAGGCAACATCCCCAAGATGGCTTTATATGAGAAACTGTGGCTAAAGTAATTGAAATCCATTATTCGATAGGTGCTGTAACCCTGTATGTCAATCCATTTATCTGCATTTAACATGTAGCCACAGCTTCTCTCAGTCTTTCAGCATCAACACTTTCTCCTTCTTCTCTCTCCAGCAATTCATGAAGCATAACACTCCTAAACAGAATGATCACTGTCTCTCCAACTTCGACCTGGCGGAGTACCGGCAGGTTCTCAGTGATCTGGCCATTCAGATCTACCAGCAGCTCATCAAGTGTATGGAGAACATCCTGCAGCCCATGATCGGTGAGCATGTGACCTCCAGGTGTCTTTCTGTCTATTTGTACCACTGTGTATTGATCCCTCTGTCTGTGGCTCTCTCAGTCTCTGGCATGCTGGAGCACGAAACCATCCAGGGCGTGTCGGGGGTAAAGCCCACGGGTCTCCGTAAGAGGACGTCCAGTATCGCCGACGAGGGCACGTACACGCTGGACTCCATCATCCGCCAGCTCAACACCTTCCACTCCATCATGTGTCAGCACGGGACCGACCCGGAGCTCATCAAACAGGTGGTCAAGCAGCAGTTCTACATCATCGGCGCCGTCACTCTCAACAACCTGCTGCTGCGCAAAGACATGTGCTCCTGGAGTAAGGGCATGCAGATCAGGTGCGTGCAGATACACTTTACGCTTGCAAAGCGGTGCAGAATATATTCAGACCAGAGAAATACAAAATGATATCCAAAAAAGGTTGTTATTGCACTGCAAAAAATGCTTTTCTTACTTATATTTTTTGTCTTGTTTCCAGCCAAAATATCTAAAAGATCTTGAATCAGGAAGGATTTTCTAGACAAGTAAAAATTATCTTGTTTTTAGTAAAAACAAGTCAAAATGAAGTGAGTTTTTGCTTAAAACAAGCTAAATAATCTGCCAATGGGGTAAGAAAAAAAATCTTATTTCAAGCAGACAACTAGATTATTTTTCTTACCCCATTGGCAGATTATTTAGCTTGTTTCAAGCAAAAACTCACCTAATTTTGACCTGTTTTTACTAAAAACAAGACACTCATTTTTACTCGTCTAGAAAATCCTTCCTTATTCAAGAATTTTTAGATATTTTGGCTGGAAACAAGACAAAAAATATAAGTAAGAAAAGCATTTTTTGCAGTGTGTAAATTGGAGCAGTCGATACTAATATTTCTTCATAATTCTTGAAAATATTTCGTGATGCGATCTGAGAAAACCCGTTTTCAGGAAATAGAAAAATAGGTTGAATGTCAATTTTTTGTCAAAATTATGTTTTCGTTCAATTATAATTCTATAACATCTTGTCTATCATCTCTGAAAATATCTTGGCAGAATTCACTAATGCTTTTCTTACTTAGATTTTTTTGTCTTGTTTCCAGCCAAAATATCTAAAAATTCTTGACTCAGGAATGATTTTCTAGACGAGTAAAAATTATTGTATTGTTTTTAGTAAAAACAGGTCAAAATGAAGTGAGTTTTTGCTTAAAACAAGCAAAATAATCTGCCAATGGGGTAAGAAAAATAATCTAGTTGTCTGCTTGAAATAAGATTTTTTTTTTTTTACGCCATTGGCAGATTATTTTGCTTGTTCTAAGCAAAAACTCACTTCATTTTGACCTGTTTTTACTAAAAACAATACAATAATTTTTACTTGTCTAGAAAATCCTTCCTGAGTCAAGAATTTTTTGATATTTTGGCTGGAAACAAGACAAAAAATCTAAGTAAAAAAAGCATTTTTTGCAGTGATATGTTAAGTACAAGCTGCGGAGGCGCTTTCTCTGAAAACCACAAAAACAGTTGACCTATCAAAATAAACCATATTTAATGAAGGTGTATCAATGCACATTCCCCGCCAGTCCTGTGTAAACTACGGCATGCAAAGTTTTATTTCTTTCTTTATTAATATCATGAGATGGCGGCACGCAACAATGCAATCTGAAGTGCTGTTGCTGCTCATTTCAACGATCTTTTCAATCAAATCTCAATCTTGATCTCAGTGCCCTAAACAAAGTTATAATGGACTATTTCACATCCAGAATGATGAAGTTACTAAAGAGGAGTCCGATGATAGTCTGTTATATGAAAAGGAGCACAAACATTTCTAAATGTAAACTACAAGGTTCACTATTCGTGCTATCAAAAGGGATGATCAAAAGTTCAGAGACTATGCCCATCATGATAAACAATGAAAAACAGATGCTAGTCTGTTTGTGTAATGGTGCAGTATAGCACTTCTGACTTGACAGACAACTCTTGTTAAACCCGCAACGTTAAAGTAAAACCTGTCTCACTTTAAACCAGTTTTTCTTCAAATTCCATTTCTGGAAATCATAGCTTTTGGCCAACTTTTTGTTATGTTCAAGCTGTATAAAAACAGTTTTGGAAAGGCCTTGAACCCAGCTTTCATATGGTATCAAAACCTAAAAAAGCTCAAATTTCACCATGTGCTGACTTGTCCTAGTTTGCGTCACATATGCAGACCAGATAATTAGATATTGGTCATTGTAAATTGTAGCAGTCAATAACAATATTCCTCCATAATTCTTGAAAAAAATTTTAACACCATAGAAAAAAAAAAACAAGAAAAAAAAAACAAATGCACTTGGGCATGGTTTTATTTTAGGCACTGGCTATTTGCACTAAGTAAAAATAGCATATTTTCTTAAGGATAGATGCTATTTACACTAAGTGCAAATAACAATGGGTTCTATTTACACTATGTTGAAATAGCAGGATTTTCTGATATTTATAATACTAATTGCAAATAGACACAATTATCTGCACATCAGTTGTAGTACGTTAAAACAGCATGCAGTAATTACATATTGAGTGTAAATTATAGTTTTAATTCAATTTATTAAATGCCACTGCCTTATTGGGACAAAAAGCCTTCCCTAATCTAACCCTAATCTACTTTATTTTCAACCTTTCCATTATATCCTTCATTTTTATTGAAAATAAATGCCTTTCTGATGTGATATGAGATTTGAAAAGGGAGAAAAAAAGTTTGCCAGAAGGGGGATTCAAACCCAGATTGGTCAGTGATATGTAGAATACTACTAAAATTTAAATTAATCTAAACTACATGTTGAATTATATCCTTGAGCAGCAAATCAGCATCTTAGAATGATCTCTGAAGGATCATGTGACACTGAAGACTGCAGTAATGATGCTGAAAATTCAGCTTTGATGACAGAAATCAATTACATTGTACAACATATTCACATAGAAAGCCGCTATTTTAATTTGCAATAATATTTCACATTTTAACAGCATTTTTGATCAAATAAATGCAGCCTTAGTGAGCAGAAGAAACTTTTTATATAAAATAAAAAATCTTACTGATTACATCCGTATGTACAGTTAGCTCAGGATTCAGCTGTCGGTCATGTTGTAGTTTATCTATCTCCAGTGTAAGAGTTGATGTGTGTGTGTTCAGGTATAATGTGAGTCAGCTGGAGGAGTGGCTGAGAGATAAGAATCTGATGACATGCGGCGCAAAAGAGACACTGGAGCCGTTGATTCAGGCCGCACAACTACTGCAGGTCAAGAAGAAGACGGATGAGGACGCTGAGGCCATCTGCTCCATGTGTAACAGCCTCTCTACAGCACAGGTAACACACACTCCAGATCAGCATCTGCTTTCTATCTGTTACAGACCACTCTATTCATGTTTGTGTAAGTAGATTTAGGGCCCAATTCTGACTATTTACTAGTTGCTTATTAGCATATGCCTCTTATTGCACTGCAAAATAATGCTTTTCTTACTTAGATTTTTTAGTCTTGTTTCCAGCCAAAATATCTACAAATTCTTAAATCAAGAAGGATATTCTAGATGAGTAAAAATTATTGTCTTTGTTTTTTAGAAAAACAAGTCAAAATTAAGTGAGTTTTTGCTTAGAAAAAGCGAGTAAGCAAAAATATTGTATTTCAAACAGAAAACAATATTTTTTCTTACCCCATTGGCAGATTATTTAGATTTTTTCAAGCAAAAATGCACTTAATCTTGACTTGTTTTTTCTGAAAACAAGACAATAATTTTTACCTTCTTGATTTAAGTATTTGCTGATATTTTGGCTGGAAACAAGACAAAAAATCTAAGTAAGAAAATGTTTGCACTGTAACATTGGCTGTTTATTAGCACTTAAAAAGCACTAATTCTGCATGAAAATATTCTACATCTCTAATCCTACCCAAAACCTCAACTTAACTATTAATAAGCAGCAAATTAGGAGTTTACTGACAAAAAAAATCATACTTAATGGTGAGAATTGGACCTTAAAGTGTGACCATAGATTTTTTTAGTCAGGCTTACATTATCAACCAAAGATTTGCAGTCTTTTTTTTTAATTCAAGTGGTAAAAAAAAACCAATGCATTAAGCTAGAATAAAATATTTTGGTTTGCAAGCAGATACCCTGTTCTTTCTGTTGATGTTTTATAAGTTCAGATATTCAAAAAAATATATACAAATTAATAATAGGTATTACATAAAGAAATAGTCAACTTACAAGTATACTTACAGTATAAAACTCCTAAACTAGTAGTTTACTGAGACTGTACTTCAAAGTGTACTAAAAATGCATAAAAAATATTTAATTAGTAAACTATCAGTATACCTATAAGTTCACTTTTAGTATACTTGCAGTACAAACTAGAAACATAGACGTAAACTAGTTGCGTACTCTAAGTTTACTACTGTTATACTTAAAGTATACTTTTAAGAAAGTGGGCCAATTTAGTCCCAATGAGTATTGAAATAGTACACTTAAAAGTATACTACTAGTACACTGATATTTGTATACTCACTACATAAAGTAGTACCTTTACTTAAGTATACTTAATAAAAAAAACTTGCAGTATACTTCTTTTTGGTAAGGGTAACACACTCACTCATCTCTTATTTTGTGTCCAGATTGTAAAGGTGCTGAACTTGTATACGCCTGTCAATGCGTTTGAAGAGCGTGTGTCAGTGCTGTTCATAAGAACAATACAGGTATGTTACAAAAACTCAACCTTATAATACTTCTTATGCTTTTAAAGCCATGATATGTTTCATCAAATCACGAGTGTTTCCTCTTCCAGACACGTTTACGTGATCGAAAGGAGTCGCCTCAGCTGCTGATGGACACCAAAGTCATCTACCCAGTCACCTTCCCCTTTAACCCCTCCTCCCTGGCCCTGGAGACCATTCAGATACCCGGCAGCCTCAATCTGGCCTTCCTCACTCGTGTGTAGACCTGTCAATCACCTCACCTCAACCAATCACACGGCAGGAACAGGGAGCCAAAATATATGAATAAAAAAGTCATGATTATAGGTAAATAAGCCACACACTTGAAGAGAATGCGATTTAGACCATGTCAGTCCTTCTTTTTGCACTTCTTCGTCACTTTAATTTATTCAATAAAAGAGCGAATCTCACAAAACCTCTGAAGTACGTGTTTGGGTCACAATATCACAGTGGAAAAAAATGCTTTTCTTACTTGTCTCCAGCCAAAATATCTAAAAATTCTTAAATCAAGAAGGATTTTCTAGACAAGTAAAAATTGTCTTGTTTTCAGAAAAATAAGTCAAAATTAAGTGCGTTTTCGCTTGAAACAAGCAAAGTAATCTGCCAATGGGGTAAGAAAAATAATCTTGTTTTCTATTTGAAATAAGATTTTTTTCACTTACCCCATTGGCAGAATTTTTGTTGTTTTTTTTTTGTCTTGTTTTCAGCCAAAATATCTAAAAATTATTAAATCAAGAAGGATTTTCTAGACGAGTAAAAATTGTCTAGTTTTCAGATAAAAACAAGTCAAAATTAAGTGCATTTTTGCTCAAAACAAGCAAAATAATCTGCCAATGGAGTAGAAAAATAATATTGTTTTCTGTTCAAAATAAGTTTTTTTGCTTACCCCATTGGCAGATTATTTTGCTTGTTTCAAGCAAAAACTTACGTAATTTTGACTTGTTTTTTTCTGAAATGAAAATCAATTTTACTCATCTAGAAATCCTTCTAGATTTAAGAAGTTTTTTAATATTTTGGCTCGAAACAAGACAATAATTTTCACTCATCTAGAAAATCCTTCTTGATTTTAGAATTTGTAATATTTTGGCTGGAAACAAGACCAAAAAAAATCTAAGAAAAGCATTTTTGCAGTGCAAAAGAAATGCACAAGAAGCTTAAAGAAAATGAAGCTCATCTTTAGGACCATTAATAGTTTGACATTGTGATACTATTTTAATGAAAATCAATCACTTTCTCCCCAAAAATGCTCATTACTGAAATAAAAAAAAAACATTGTACAGTATTTGCTAACATATGCTGATTAAAATAAATAATTGGACTTCACCTGAATGCAGTAATTAATTAATAATTAATACCATGAAAGTAATAAAAAAAAGGAATGTTTTCCACAAATAAAAAAAATAATAATAATCTTATAATATTTTCGGTAACACTTTATTTTAAGGATCAGGAATTAGACAGTAATTAATGACTAATAACTGCATTTGTAAATGACTAGTTATGGACTTGTATGCCATTACAAGCTATTTATAAGGCTTTTATTGGCTGTTAATGTTGGTCTTATAGACCCTTTATATTTGTTTCTGTCCTAACAGTGTATTAATTAGCTAAACATAAACTAATAGCTTGTATTGTGCAAATTACAAACTTTATAAGTTATCAGTACACTATGCAAATGTGTAGCTTATAAGTATGAAATAAATATAGAATAGGAATTTCATCAGACATTTAAATTAGCTGAAAAACAGTTACACAAAAGCAGTCTTCTAGCAGTTGTTCCATACTAATAAATGATTAATAAACAAAATATTCCCCATTCCCTTAATGTATTAACAGCTAACAAGCACATTTCTCACTAATAAATGCTGTATTACTTCAGATTATGTTCCCTATTCTAAAGTAGAAAAGAGACATGATTGCAGTGAAGAATTCTGTCTTTATTGTTTGATGGTTCAACAAGAGAACAAACTACAGATGAGACACATCTGCAAACTTTCATGTCGCTTTCTACTTTAGAATAGGGAACATAATCTGAAGTGATACTGAATGTATTAGTGAGAAATGTGCTTGTTAGCTATTAATAAATTCAGGGAATGGGGAATATTTAGTTTTTAAACCATTTGTTAGTATGGAACAACTGCTAGAAACTTTGTGTAAAAGTGTTTTTCTGTTAATTGAAATGTCTGTATATGTATATTTATTTTATACTTATAACCTGCACATTCACATAGTGTATTGAGAACTTATAAACGTGTGTAATTCACACAATACAAGCTATTAGTTTGTTTTATGTTTAGCTAATTAATACACTGTTAGGACAGAAACAAGTATAAAGGGTCTATAAGACAAAAATAAGACAAAAGCCTTATAAATAGCTTGTAATGGCATACAAGTCCATAACTAGTCAAATGCAGTTATTAGTCATTATTTACTGTCTAATTCCTGATCCTTAAAATAAAGTGTTACCATTTTTTCTTCTGACTTCGTGACCTGGATGTTTTTGTGAGATTCACCTCTTAAACTGGAAAAAAACTTCAGAGATGTTTCACTTACCGAACGTTACGAAAGGAAGAATGAAGCTCAAAATAATTCGTTCTAACACGAATGCCTTCTCAGATCAGTTCTCAGTTGACGGGGCTGTATAATCTTATACATATATAAATATCTATGAATATGTATGATGCTAGGATATTTTATTTATTGCTTTACCCTATCAGATATTTAGTTTTTTTCTCTGAGAGGCTAGCTAACATGGATATCCAGTTGCTGAACATACTCTAGTCCTCATTGCACTCATTCATGTCAGATGAATAACTTAGGCTCGATTAAAAAAATAAAAAATAAAGACGTTGGATCTCTGCTGACTTGATTAGCGTAGGTGTTTATTTGTTAGTAGCGTGTGGTGATGTTGATTAGCTAATAAATAGTCACGTCTGGTGTAACTCTGGCGGAAAGAAAACTCTGCGTCTCTTCCTCAAGAGCTTCCTCAAGTTTACGTCTCTCATCTTCAGCAGCCATTTCCAAAGAGATGGTCCAGTCCAGACCCAGTGCATGATGGGATTGTTTGGGTTTGCTTTATACTGAACCGCTCTGTCAGCATCGAACATATCAAGAGCGTGAGATCTTAGTAACCAGAGCTAGTTCTGGTGGAATCTAGACTCTAGGAGGAGGTTTAATGTGGTTTCAAGTGGCTTGGGCCGCTGGTATAGACCCAGTCAAATATCAAAAGAAATAAAATAGAAGATTAAACCTATTGAGTAACACTTTGTAATAACTGCATGCTGTGAACCATTAATTAAGCATTAATAAATAGTCAATTCATTATTTATAAAGCATTATCCCTACATTAATAGACAGTAGTAAGCAGTTTATAAATACAGCTATAATGTTTTCTTCTTGATTTAGGAGCATATCGATAATATTTCATATTTGTACTTTCATACTTTATTAAGGATTTATTTATCTTTTCTAAACTAAGTATTGTGTTATTTACAACCCAGTTATTTAGTTTCGAAATCATCATTTCGAAAGAGTAAGTAAATGATTAATAAACTATTTAAATGTATCTACACATCTTCACTTCACTTTTTTTGTCTTGTTTCCAGCCAAAATATCTAAAAATTCTTAAATCAGGATGGATTTTCTAGACAAGTGAAAATTATTGTCTTGTTTTTAGTAAAAACAAGTAAAAATTAAGTGAGTTTTTGCTTAAAACAAGCTAAATAATCTGCCAATGGGGTAAGAAAAATAATCTAGTTGTCTGCTTGAAATAAGATTTTTTTTTCTTAGCGAAAACTCACTTAATTTTGACTTGTCTAGAAAATCGTTCCTGATTCAAGAATTTTTAGATATTTTGGCTGGAAACAAGACAAAAATTCTAAGTAAGAAAAGCATTTTTTGCAGTAAATTAGTTACTCAGTGTGTTAATAAATGATTTATTAATATGTATTCTTACTAAAATTCATTATTAATTGAGGTGGTTAACTATTTTTGTGAGCTCGTCTAAAGTAAGGACTACTTATGCCTCGGTAAAGCTTTTACAAAGAAGATTTAAAGGTTGAGTTATCTTCTAGTTCATTTATTTTGTTGACCTATATTTATCTTATCATGTTTTTTTTTTTTCATTTTGTTGTTTATTTAGTTCATTTTTTATTTTTACACTGCAAAAAATGCTTTGCTATCTTAGATTTTTTTGTCTTGTTTCCAGCCAAAATATTTAAAAATTCTTAAATCAGGAAGCATTTTCTAGACGAGTAAAAATTAATGTCTTGTATTCAGAAAAAAAAGCCAAAATTAAGTGCATTTTTGCTTAAAACAAGCAAAATAATCTAGTTTCGTCTGTTTGAAATAAGATTTTTTTTCTTACCCCATTGGCAGATTATTTAGCTTGTTCTAAGCAAAAACTCACTTAATGTTGACTTTTTCTGAAAACAAGAAAATGATTTTTACTTGTCTAGAAAATCCTTCTTAATTTAAGAATTTTGACATATTTTGTCTGGAAACAAGACAAAAAAATCTAAGCTAGAAAAGCATTTTTGCAGTGTATATATTGCTTTATTGTTCATTTCATATCTAGTGTACAGTTGTACATTTATTTTTTGTGTCTTCAAATATCTCTATGTTGTGCTTGTTTGTTTTTTTCTATTTAGAAGACACATGAGCCTATAAATCTCTTTTGTAAAAGCTTTCTGAGACATAAATAGTCCTTATTTTAGACAAACTCACAAAAATAGTTAACTAGCAACTACTAAATGTTTTATAACTACCTGAATTAATCATTAATTACAGTAGGAAAATGTCTTAATAAAGCATCTATTACTATATGTCTAAATATGCATAAATGTACTTTTTTATACTATTAATACACTTTCCAAATGATCTTATGAATCTCTGACAACGCCTAAATAAGTGGTTTGTTAATAATGAAATACTTAGAAATTAATTGTCATTAATTAATTATGAAAATACAAATATTAAACATAATCGATATGCTCATAAATCAAGAACAAAGCATTTATAGCTGCGTTTATAAAAAGCTTACTATTGTCTATTAATGTAGAGACTGCACTGTAAAAAGTTTTCACCAGATTCAACTTAAAAACCTTAGTTTAGCAGCTGCCTTAAGTTTTTAAGTAGCCTGGCAAGCCAGACCCACATAAATGTAGGGTCTGGGCACTCTCCATAGACAGGGCTCAACCGGAGAGGTGGGATAAACGGTTGTCTTTCAAACTCCTCTCCACGCAATAGGATAGCGCTACAACCAATCAGAGACTTAGTCGGTCAGGTGACGTAGTCAGAGCGACGAAGATTTTTAACAAAAATCAGTGCACTGTGCAGTCTGTCAGCCAAATAATAGACATAGATGGGCACTAAACCTTTAAAAGTAAACAAAAACATGCACAGACAAATCCAAATTACACCCTGCGGCTCGTGACGATACATTGATGTCCTAAGACACGAAACGATCGGTTTTTGCAAGAAAATGAACAGTATTTATATAATTTTCTTTTTACCTTTGATACAAACCCACGTCCATCTGTCATGAGCACGAGTTTAGCAGATCTATGATTCGACTCGTCACATGTGAACGCGCTTTGATGTAGTATACGCAAACACCGAAAGGGGAAATATGTAAAAAAAAAAAGTCCAGGATGAGTTTGCGCAATCAAACATAATCTTTTTCAGCTTTAAATGGGTTTGAACAACCAGGACAAGCGCAAGTAATTACCATTTTGAATAGCCGCTATATCCACAATCTCTTGTGCTGTGTAAACAATGAGTGTCGTATACACGCCACAGATCGCTTCCGGTGTTTGCGTATTCTACACCACAGCGCGTTCAGATGTAACGAGCTCCTGCTCAGGACACATGGACGTGGCTGTGTATCAAAAGTAAAAAAATATATAAATACTGTTCAGTTTTCCACGCTTAATTCACGGAACCAGGAATTCATGTCTGACTGAACTTATGGTCGCAGTTCAGTCGTCATCATGTTAAGCCCGCCCACCGACTCGTGATTGGCCCGGTACATCTTGGATTTTTCGGAAATTTAAGTGAATTGAGAGTAACTAGACTGACCTTAGAAGCAAATGTAATTTGCTGCCGCTAGGGGCGCGTCTAGATTCTAGGCTAGTTTTTAAGTTGAATCAGCTTAAAACTACAAGTCATTTAAACGTATTACAATAAAAATTAGTTGATCTAACTTGTGAGTTTAAATGACTTAAGTTGATTTAACTTAAAATGTTAAGGCATCTGCTAAAGTTAAGTTTTTAAGTTGAAACCGCTGAAAACTTGTATGTTTTTGAGTATGTACTAATGCTTAACTAACGGTTCATAACGTGCCGTTATTATAAAGTGTATAAAGGAACATTATGATTGCATTGTTGCATTAATTTCATGACATTCGTCAAAAATTCTATTGTAATGCTGTATATACAAATACTACCAGGACCTTACCATTTAAATATCATCATTTATTATTTTTTTGTATTAGAGTAATTGATGGAGAAATGGCAAAAAAACACAGTAATACACTTTTTACACACACTTTTTTTCTTTAGATTTTTTGTGGTGAAGTAAGACACACAAGAACAGTTTCCGTCAGACTCAAAGAGGCATCTTGTATGCACAAAAGCACACTGGATATCCCTACAGAACTATAAAGAAACCCCAAACTACTGACTCTCTCAACTCATGATTGAAGATGGATGTTATCCAAAACCTGCTGTTATTTATTTCAGTATTATATGTTTTAAAGGTTCGAAGCGGCTGTTGTTTTTAATATATAGACAAATTTCTTTTTGTGACTTGTTTTGCTCGTTTGTCTGTCGTGTTCACATCTCATCAGTATTATCTTGAATGTGTCAGGCAGCTTTTATTGGAAAGCTGTTTTGATCTGCAACTCCTGAAACTGAAGCAGTCACCTCAGTGCAGCCATGCTTTCCATCACACAAAAAATACATTATTTCGAAGGTCAAAACATGCATGATGATACTTCATTTCTACACTCTACTGCATGGGTTTGTAGCTTTTAAAATCTTCCACACTGGTTTAGTGTGTTATTGACCATTAACAAACAGCTTTGGGTCTAAATAGAAAGTCTTATGCCATTTCACTGTAGATTTTAACATGCCTTACTATAGTTGCAATCCGTCCTGTATCACACAGAGCTTCTGTAGCATTCTGCTTTCTGATGGAGATCAATGTTTGTTATGCATGACCATGCAAAGACCATTTTTAACAAATTTTGTATTGTTTTCCAGTGTTGTTTTTTCTTTTTTGCACATCTTCATTTACATTTATCATGTATACCTCATTTTTCCACATTTTACGCATTTGCAAAAATGTAGTATGTATAAAAATGCAAATATCTAATCGGGTAATTTAACATATTCTCTAAAAAAAAATACTTTGTTTACATATAATTAGTTTTTTGTTGTTGTTGTTTACTGGAAAACAAGACAAAAATAGCGTTCAGTGCAGTGTATTCAAATTTAGAGTAAATCAAATTCAGCATTTGAGTGTCATTCACACTTTTCTAGCTTAGATTTTTTGTCTTGTTTCCAGCCAAAATATCTAAAAATTCTTAAATCAAGAAGGATTTTCTAGACGAGTAAAAATTATTGTCTTGTTTTCAGAAAAAAACAAGTCAAAATTAAGTGAGTTTTTGCTTAGAACAAGAAAAATAATCTGTCAATGGGGTACGCAAAAACATCTTATAACAAAAAAAAAACCCAATTATTTTTCTTACCCCATTGGCAGATTAGTTAGCTTTTTTTTTACTTTTTTTTTTCTAAAAACGAGACAATTTTTACTCATCTAGAAAATCCTTCTTGATTTAAGAATTTTTAGATATTTTGGTTGGAAGCAAGACAACAAATCTAAGCTAGAAAAGCATTTTTTGCAGTGCAGGAGTTTTATGATCATGGGACCATTGTGCGTATGTGACCTTTGCTTTTTTTATTGCGTTTGTTCAGTTCTTGTGATACAAATAAAAATGGTTGAAAGATTTACAAATGCAATTTGATAGAAATGCATATCACTTCAAATGAAAAAGAATGAAATTGTACTGGAACACAACAAACGGAAAATGTAAACAAATCACTGAATGTTGACGTGTTTGTACATGCTTTTATTTGCATCCTCATATTTTAGATAAAGCCTTTACCTCTGAATGGACGACGTTTCAATGTAACACCTTTGTTTCTGTGGCGTTTCACATTCTATAATTTGCTTTGACATTTCTGAACTGTAAACCTGTAATATTCCTATTGAAATGGGTATACATTAACAAAATGATTTGCACATTTAAAAAAAAGTACCGATCCTAAAGCCCCGTTTTATTCTTTCCCCAGCTCAGTTCTGAAGTGGTTTGTAAAAAGTGACATGCACATTACATCAGCTATCGTAGTCTATCGCTATCAGCGTTCACGCTTGTATAAAGACGGCTTATGCAGACATTGATAGTCGCTGTAGTAATGCGGATCAGCTCAACATCTCATATGTTTGCTATTCCTTCAGCTAGTTTCAGACTGGATTGGGCTGATTGAGGTCTTGAAGGGGGATGTGTTTAACTGAAGGACCAGAGAGTTTGTAGTAGCTGTAATTATTTCATGTGTTCATCAATGCAATTTCATGGAGCGATATACTAATGTCAAAAGCTGTTCAAGTCAAATAAATGAATTCAGCACTATGTGAATGTTTGCTTTTTCATTATATTACAAAAGCATTTAACATATTTCTACTTCAAAATGGCAAACTTGGATTTTGGAAGATAACGGGGAAGGGTAGGGGTCCCAAATTTTTGGTACAGTTGGTAGATTTAAAGAAGAAATGGTGAAAATGCATCTTTTATTGTCTATAGCTGGCAGTCAGGTTTTATTATTATTATTTATTTATTTCTGTTGGTCTTGGATAGAATCCATGATGCCATGTAACTGGAGAAGAACCTCCAGAAGAAAAATAGCTCTTTTTTTGTTTCATCTGACCACTCCTAAAAAGCGGTGGGCATTGGTTCGTCCATTGGAGAGGGAACCGTCAGTCTGCTAACTGCGCGCGAGGTCCCAATCTTCGAGCGGCCATTCCTCCCAGTTGGCTGTATTTTCAAACATTTGTAAGAAAGCTTCAACATCATCGTGAGCTGTCATCTTGTGTAAGAGCCGGGCAGCCCGCATTCGGGGGTCAGGTAGTGGAACTGGCGATGCCATAGAAGAACCATTTTTGGTTCGACAAAGAACTATTCGGTTAAAGGTTCTTTAAAGAACCATCTCTTTCTTAACTTTTTATAATCTGAAGAACTTTCTTTCGCCACAAAGAACCTTTTGTGAAACAGAAAGGTTCTTCGGATGTTAAAGGTTCTTTATGCAACCATTTAGACAAAAAAGGTTCTTCTATGGCATTGTGAAGCACCTTTATCTTTAAGAGTGTAGTGGTAATGTTTTCTGTGTGAAGACACTTCAACAAAACAGTTCACTAAAAAATTCAATTCTGTCATCATTTACTCACCCTCAATTCCAAACCTCTATAATTTTCTTTTTTGGGCTGAATATAAAAGAATGTTGGTAACCAAACAGTTTTTCAAACTTTCTGGTCTAGCTTTCTCAAGCCAATTTATCTAGTTGTTAACTAAAACTAAAACCATGAAACAATGCTTTAAAAAATAGACATTAACTCAAATAAAATAAAATAAAATAAAATGTAGAAAAAAAAATAAAAAAATAAGACAAAACAAAGTTCCATTTTAAGTCTAAGTTCTAAAATCATAAAAACTTAAACTAAGAATTTAATAAATACCCATATAAATGACTAAATACTAAAACTTTAACTAAAAAAAAAAAAAAAAATCTAAATAAATTTGCAAGTATGTGCTTTAAAAAGTTCTTCACAGCGATGCCATAGAAGAACCATTTTTGGTTCCACAAAGAACCATTCAGTCAGAGGCTCTTTAAAGAACCATCTCTTTCTTAACGTTTTATAATCTGAAGAAGCTTCTTTCTTTCGCCACAAAGAACCTTTTCTGAAACAGACGTTTCTTCAGATGTTAAAGGTTTCTATGCAACCATTTAGACAAAAAAGGTTCTTCTATGGCATCGTGAAGCACCTTTATTTTCAAGAGTGTAGTCCCATTTGAAGTTCCAGTTGTGTCTGATAACTGAATATGCTAGAGTTTGTTTTTGGATGGAATCATTTCAAATGTTTATAGGTTTTGGTTATATTGTTCAATAAAGCCGTAAGCCCTGAGAAGCTGTGGTTTGCAGCCATATTAGAACAGCGGTCTCGTGCATCTTTTAATAATTAATCAGTTGAACTTTCCTCAAGAATAAGTATCTAAATGTAAGTCCCAAGAAGCAGAATACTCAATACAAAATACATGTGGAAAATATTTCAAATTCTTTACAGTTTGCTAACTCTTTACAGTTTGACATGCTCACCTGGAAGCAGCAAAAAAATAAAATAAATAAATAAATAAATTTACTTAATTTTTATTTGGCAAGTTTTTGCATGCACATTTTTTAAGTAAAATAAAGTAAAATTAGCAAAGGAAATTAGTAAATTTAACGTTAGAATATGATGAGTAATTTCTACTTAATAATTTTAAGTTCACTCAGCAACGGTTTATAAACTTACAAAAATGTACGTATTAGCAAGTAGACAGCTCTTTATTGTTTTTGAGGTTATATGTTGACTCAATGTAGTTACTAACCAAATAAACACAAACACCTCAATACTTGGGCGGATGATACACAGAGATGCTAACAGTTTTTCTTAGTTTTTGAGTAAGAATGGGTCATTTTGAGTAGAAAATGAAGCAAGTTACCTAACCTAACAACTAGCAACCATAAAACAGTGTAAATAAATAGTTTTTACCTTATTAATTATAAAAAAAACTTCATGTTCATGATGGGAACATGATCATGACTTTGATATTTACTTAATCTTTGTAAAAATAAACAATTCCAAGTAAAATATATTTATAAGTTCCAATTTTTAATTCTACAAGCCTAAATTAAGTACTAATATTAAATTTACCCTTTTTCTTTTTTTATTCTTGCCTGAACTCAGTTATTTAATGTAGAATTTTTTTTTTTTTCTGTATTATTTACTTCACCACAAAATCATTTTTATCAGTGTATATTTCCACTACTTAATTTTTTTCTAGAAGCAAGGGAAGGAAAAATAAACATGAAAGGAAGGTGAAATAAAACATTTTAGTCCGTCATTGACCAGCACTAGTTTGGTAAAATTTTGTATTGGAAAAACCTACTATTTAATCACATGTTGACATTCATTTAAACAAAACAAACAACCCAGTTTTTAATGTTTTCATATCTTTAATTTAATATTACTTAGAAATTTTTCAAATTGACTCGCAAACACACTTGTGAATTTCATTAAACATTTGAGTTGATCTATGAATAAAAATTAAGATTGTGTTACATTGCTTTGTGCAACAAGAACAAAAATCTTCTCTCTAAACGTTTTATGAATAATAACATTAATATTTAATTCAGGTGATACAAATTATGTATAACAATTATTAAATTCATTATTATGAACAAATAAATATTTCCACTAAAATGATTTTCAGCTTGAATAGGCACAAAAGTATTATTTGTCAGGGTTCACCTGTGTGTGCAATAGGACTCTTATTTTGAAGTTTCCCAGTTTACATTTCCTTTATTTATTTCCTGTTTATCTTGATTTCCTTGGTTCACAATTATCTTCACCTGTGTCTAGTTTAGTTCTCATTATCCTTTCTGTCTTTAGTGATGTTGATCTGTTGAAGTTTTCTTTGCTAGTGTTTTTACCCGTTTGAACGTCACTGCACTTCTACAGATATTTGAGTACATAACCTAAACCTAACCACTTCTCAACAATGTAAAACAAGGGAAAGAAGACTATCTATTAGAAACACAATAATATCCCCTAATTTTCAGCAGCCCAATAAATTAAATGTGTAATAAATATAGTAAATACAAGTACAGACACATTTTAGACAGTAAAATTATCAAGATATCTACCATAGTATATTGGCCAATTTAAAACAATCCGCATTGGTAAACAGACACGAAAAAGCACTCCTGTATAAAGACACGCTGAGCTCAGGGACGAGTGCCACTGGAAATCTTGACTTCTCTTTTTTATTAAGATAATTTACTCCCTTTTTGTCATCTAAGATGTTAATGTCTTTCTTTCTTCAGTCGATAAGCAATTAAAATAAAAATTTTAAGTTTGGGCAACATGTAATGTTAAGTTGTACTACACGAAAACATGGATATTTGAGTTGAGTTAACTTAAAATTTTAAGTTTAAACAACATGAAATGTTAAGTTGTACTACAATTATGTTTCTTGAGGAAAATATTTCAGGAATTATCTCCATATAGTGAACATCAATGGTGCCCTGAGTTTGAACTTCCAAAATGCAGTTTAAATGCAGCTTTAAAGGACTCTAAATGATCCCAGCCGAGGAAGAAGAGTCTAATCTAGTGAAACGAAAAGAAATTGACAATTTATATACTTTTTAACCTCAAACACTGATCTTGTCTAAGTGTGTTTTTTTTTTTCCGGTTCAATATGTCAATACAGTTAGGGTATATCGAAAAACCTCAATATCACCCTACATCGCTGTTTTACCCTTTTTTTTTTTTTTTTGTAAAGGGCATTTGCATGTTTACTTTGTAAACACTGTGTTGGTCCTTCTGCAGTGATTTAGAACAACTGTAATTGTTCTTAAAATATCAAGAGTTTTTTGCTGTTGCAGAAGTAAGAGGTCTATCCGTGCTGGATATATTGGTCCGGATCGCTAAAGACCCAAATATGTAATAGTGATTGGCGAAACATTCATGCATTTAAGGGTTTAACACAGCTTCAAATGGCTCTTAACGATCCCAGCCGATGAAGAAGGGACTTGTCTAGCAAAATGATCAGTCATTTTCAAAACAAATTGACAATTTATATACTTTTTAACCTCAAAGACTCTTCTTGTCTAAGTCTGCATGAACTCTATTTTTTTCTGCCCAAGACCGAAAAACTCCAATCTCATTTTCTTTCTCATTTTTAAATTGTCAATTTGTTTTGAAAATGACTGATCATTTTGCTAGATAAGTCCCTTCTTCATCGGCTGGGATCGTTTAGAGCCATTTGAAGCTGTGTTAAACCCTTAAATGCATGAATGTTTCGCCAATCGCTATTACATATTTGGGTCTTTAGCAATCCGGACCAATATATCCAGCACTAGGGTTGCCACTTTTAATACCCAAAAATAAGGGACGCATTCGGAGGGTGTTTTTTGCTACTTTTTAGAAATGGTGTCTATATACCCCGTATGTAATAATGTAATAATGTCCCATATCTCAAAAATGCTGCAGTAAAAAGGTTTCATATGAGTTTTGCATATAATATGGGCCGTCCTGAATAAGAACTGATCATTGTTTTTTTCTACTTATTAGACTCTAAAGTCTAAATGTCCTATTTCTCAGAAAAGAACCGTCAAGTACACCAATAAATAAAACGGATATTAAAGCAGAAATGCAAATAAATAAGTTAGTAAAAATTCATGAGCATTTTGTAGTATTATCTCTCAGTCCTGGGCGTCTAAATGAAAAGCGCTCTGCAAGCGCGTTCTCTCTGTGTTGTTTCTGAAACTACCGTAATCACTGTAGTATGCGCGCACACTTAAAATCAATCGCGGCTGGATTGACCGTGTTTTTCTGAACCGCGGCTGGCTTTACCGCAGTGATTATTTGCATGAGACGCTGTTTTAATTTTTTTTTTATAAAAAATACGGGACAAAACCCGTCCCGTATTGATTCAAAACGGGACGCGCAATTTCATTCTCAAATACGGGACGATTCCGTATTTTAAGGGACGGGTGGCAACCCTATCCAGCACGGATAGATCTCTTACTTCTGCAATAGCAAAAAACTCTTGATATTTTAAGAACAATTACAGTATAATAAAATAAAGCATGTATTATTACCTTTTGAAACATAGAAGCCTTCAATTTGAGCAGATGATTTTACCATCGCCATTACTCTCAAAGCGCATTCACAGTACATTCAGCATCTGGCTCGTATTCGCGATCTCAACCATATTCTCAAAGCTATCGTTGTCAATGACTTCAAAATCATTATTTTGATCACTGGCAGCTTATTCACCGCATCCACCAACAAATAACAGTGATAGTTATATTTTATTGCGTACAGTAAGCCATTCAAACAAGTTCTATTTCTGCTGATGATATTCCATTGTTTTATGCCTGCGATAGTTATGAGTGAAACATCACATCATTATTGTCTATCAAACCGTGACACCTAAAGGACTAAAGGTGAATTACACGGATTTAGTCATCAGATATTTACATATTTTTGTGCACGATAAATATACTTACACTATTTACACACCTCGGGTTTCTAGCGACCCTATACACTTTTTACAAAAAAATTTTTTTTTTCTTTTTATATTGTTTATAATGAATAGATTAAGGAATATTAAGAAAGTTGATGTCAAACTGAAAAAAATGAAGGAGGGAGAGGGTAGTGAACGATGTCCCGGGTCGCTAAAGACACGAGGTGTGCATTTAAGGGTTAAACTACATTTTGCACGTTCAAACTTGGGTGCACCATTGACATCCATTATATGGAGATAATTCCAGATGTTCTTCCTCAAGAAACAATTTCATATCGATTATCTGTAAAAATTAAATTATCTGTAAATATTTTGTTCTGGAAGTGAACTTCTCCTTTAATTAAAGCTGTATGGCAGGACTATTCTATATTGTTAGATCACAGAGTTTAACTGTTGATCCACTGTACAGCCTAAACCCAGGATAGAGCGGCTGAGTGAATTTGGTTTGGACTCTCTGGATGAGCGTCATTGTGTCAGAGACGCTGTAGAAGGACAGAGTTCCTGCACTGGGATCCACATACACCCCTATTCTACGACTGACGGCTTTTACAGGGAGATCAGTCTCCATATTGTTGTGTCTGAATGAGTATCTGGAGTTGGAGCAGAACAAACTCCAGGACTGATCATTACATCCAAACAAACTCATTGTGTTCGTTCCCTTGCGACTGATGTGTTTATATGACACTGATATTCCCACATCCCCACTGCACTCCAGCTCCCAGTAACAGCTTCCCTGCACACTCTCTCCACACAGAACCTGATAATACACATCAAATCTGTCTGGATGGTCAGGATACCGCTGCACTGTGTCAGTGTATGTAGCACACCTGTTCCTCTCCAACAGACGGATGTGCTTATTTGCAGTGTTCGGATCAAGAGTGAACTGATGAGAATCTGATGGAGATCAAATATATCAGTGATCAGAAAACATTTAAATATTACAGTTTTGGTTTTGATGTAGCCGAACACTTTATAACTCTATAAATTATTTGATCGCCTGCTAATTTTTTATTTTTTTTATTCAAAAGTGATGTTACTGCTGGCAAAACAATAAGGTGGAATGTGGAATGTTTCCTCAAATAAATCAATAAATCAGAGAACATTCCAAAATAACATTTTCATAAATTAATAATGAGAATGCTAGCAAAACATATTTCGAACATATTCGCATTAGAGGACCTGCCTTATGCAGAATACGTTTGTTTAATGTTGCTTCTGAATGAAGTCCATTTTTATTGTAGAGAAATATCTTGTTATTAACTACACAATAAAAAAAATTGTTTCAACTTAAAGAAGTGTACGTGCTGCCTTAAAAAAGTTTAGACAACATGAAATGTTAAGTTGTACTACATGAAAATGTGGATATTTGAGTTGGGTAAACTTAAAAAAGTGTTGGTGCTGCCTTAAAATTTTAAGTTTAAAAACTTTTACAGTGTATATGTATGTTTTTTACAGTGTATATGAAGACAAATAAATAGATTTAAAAAACTTTAAAAAGTGTTGGTGCTGCCTTAAAATTTTAAGTTTAGACAACATGAAATGTTAAGTTGTACTACATGAAAATGTGGATATTTGAGTTGAGTAAACTTAAAAAAGTGTTGGTGCTGCCTTAAAATTTTAAGTTTAAAAACTTTTTAAAAAACTTTGTTTTTTTACAGCGTATATGAAGACAATTAAATAAAAAAAAACTTAAAAAAGTGTTGGAGCTGCCTTAAAATTTTAAGTTTAGACAACATGAAATGTTAAGTTGTACTACATGAAAATGTGGATATTTGAGTTGAGTAAACTTAAAAAAGTGTTGGTGCTGCCTTAAAATTTTAAGTTTAAAAACTTTTTTAAAAACTTTTTGTTTTTTTACAGCGTATATGAAGACAATTAAATTTTTTTTTTTTTAAAGTGTTGGTGCTGCCTTAAAATTTTAAGTTTAATATGAAATGTTAAGTTGTACTACATGAAAATGTGGATATTTGAGTTGAGTAAACTTACAATTAAACAATTAAATAAAAAAAAAAGCAATTAAATTTTGCCTATATAATTTCACTTGTTTTCTTTGTAACTTACACTGAAGGAAGTCCTTTCTGGTCCTCAGAACAATGTTAATGTGTTTCACTGTGAAAATGAACAAAAACAGGTAATTCTCAAGAGGAAATACTATACATCTACATCTGTAATAATGTCCGTGTTCTTAGATTTTCAACATGATACTAGATGAAGTAGCATTTTTTCATGGTAAACATATGTTTAGTGCTTAACCTACCAGAAATCCTTTTGATTTCCTCTTTACAGAATTTCTCAATTTTCTCTCTCATTTGACAGATAGATTGTTTTACATCATTAACAGAGAGAGGTGAAGTGACAGTAATTCTCTCTGCAGGTTCAAGAGGTGTAGACAAATACTGAAATCCCTACAATTAAAAAAAAAAATCAATTACAGTTGAAAATATTCAGCTTTTGTTGACTTCTCTTCAGTGATTTGCCTTTAACACAATAATCGAAGACACTTTAGTTGCTTAGAGAGCCAGTAAATTATGTAAAATGTCCTGTTTCACAACTATTACATCTGTTACCTGCAGGAAATGGATGTGATCATCTGTGTGTTTAAGTTGCTCCAGCTCAGCTTGTCTCCTCCTCAGATCATTGATCTCCTGCTCCAGTCGCTCCAGGAGTCCTTCAGCTCGACTCACACTAGCCTTTTCCTGATCTCTGATCAGCCGCGTCACATCAGAGCGGTTTTTCTTAATGGAGCGAATCAGATCAGAAAAGATCATCTCGCTTTCCTTCACTGCTGCCTGTGCAGAGCGCTGTTAGACACAGATCACAATCACAGCAGGTTACAGACGGGCTACAAGGAAACACTTACGAAAAAGTACTTAAAATGACATTTAAGTATACTTGACTTATACTTAGAAAAAGTCTAAGTATATTTGAGCTCTACTTGTGCTCTGAGAATCTGTGTTTTCAGTGTTATACTCTAGGGGTGCTATTGCACATCATCTGAACAGAATTTCCCAAACACAAGTGAAGAAGAAACCGACACAACAGATGCTTCCACATGTAATCTAACACAATCATCAGACATAAAACAGCATCAAAACCATAGATATGGAAAACTGTGTAACGTTATGGAATAAAATGTCCACCCATGAAGAGGAAATAATGACTGTCAAGCTTTGGGCTGTTGATCAACTCCATCTACATTTGGACTATCATCAATAGTCTTTTTGTTCAAAATGTAATTTATTAATTTATGAAACTTACCCACATTCAAGTGTTTAAAAAAAGAATGCATGAAGCTAGAATAAAATGTTTTTGTTTACAGATCCCCTGTTCTTTCTTTTGATGTTTTGTTCAGATATTCATATAACAAAATATATACAAATTAATACCTAAATAGGGACATAGTAGTATACTTAAAGTATGATGTAAAGTTCACTTAAAGAAAACTTGAGTATACTTGCAGTATAAATCTACTAAACTAGTAGTTTACTGAGAGTATACTTCAAAGTGTACTAAAATGCATAAAGAGAATTTAATTAGTAAACTATCAGTATACCTTTAAGTTCACTTTTAGTATACTTGCAGTACAAACATAGATGTAAACTAGTTGTATACTCAAATTTTACTACTGTTATTCTTAAAAGTACACTCTTATATACTAGAAAGTGGGCCAATTTAGTCCCAAGGAGTATTGAAATAGTACACTTAAAAGTATACTACTAGTACACTGATATTTGTATACTTACTACATAAAGTATATTATACCTTTACTTAAGTATACTTAATAAAATAAACTTGCAGTATACTTGTTTTTGGTAAAGGGTGTCCTGTATCTGCAGCTGTTCTTCTTCTTTTTCAGTACTCACCTTATGAGACTCCACAGCGTCTCTCAGCTCCTGAATGTCTTTCTCCCGCTCCTGGATTCTCTGCTGGAACTTCATCTGTGTCTTTTTCAGGTAGCTCTGTAGAACATAGAACAACATGAGAAATGATTCATAAAAATAAATATTACAAAATCATCATGTGAAATGTTATATAACTTAAATACTGTATTGGTGGATTTTTCAGACCCTTACGTTTAAAAGTTTATTTTATTTAGTATACTTAAGTAAAGGTCAAGTATATTTTTAAGTATACTTTATGTAGTAAGTATACAAATATCAGTGTACTAATAGTATACTTTTAAGTGTACTATTTAAATACTCATTGGTACAAAATTGTCACACTTTCTAGTAAATAAAAGTATACTTTAAGTATAACAGTAGTAAACTTTGAGTACACAACTAGTTCACATCTATGTTTTCAGTTTGTACTGCAAGTATACTAAAAGTGAACTTATAGGTATACTGATAGTTTACTAATTAAATACTTTTTATGCATTTTTAGTACACTTTGAAGTATAGTCTCAGTAAACTGCTAGTTTAGTAGTTTTATACTGCAAGTATACTCGTACGTTTTCTTTAAGTGAACTTTGCATCATACTTTAAGTATACTATGTCCCTATTTAGGTATTAATTTGTAGATATTTTGTTATATGAATATCTGAACAAAACATCAAAAGAAAGAACAGAGTATCTGCTTGTAATCAAAGACATTTCATTCTAGCTTCATGCATTCTTTTTTATAAACACTTGAATGTGGGTAAGTTTCATAAATAAAAAATAAAGTGGGCCAATTTAGTGCCAATGAGTATTGAAATAATACACTTAAAAGTATACAACTATATTTGTATATTTACATACTTAAAAACATACTTGAACTTTCATTCAAGTATACTTCTTTTTGGAAAGGGTTAGGATCTTATGGATTCAAAACTGTCATTTTATGGACTTTTTTTGCTACAAATCTCTGTTTGTGTTCCACAGAAGACCAAATATGGCATGAGAGTGACTAATTGATGAATGGATTTTATTTTTGGCTGAAGTATGCTTTTAAAGCACGACTACTGTGTGATTTGAGTTCATACCTCTTTCTCTGTTCTCTCTGCTGCAGCTGAGACCGTGTCGTGGTTCTTATGTTTATACATCGTACACAGCGTACAAATACAGTGCTGGTCAGTGCGGCAGAAAACCTCTAGCAATCGGCCGTGTTGAGGGCAGATCATCTCCTGCAGTCGTCCAGTGGCGTCCATCAAATAGTGTCCCTTATCTTTAAAGAAACTCTCATGCTGTTCAAGGTGGCTTTGACAGTAGGAGCTCAGACACACCAGGCAGGACTTGACGGCTTTGTGCTTTCTTTCAGTACAGACGTCACACTGCACATCTCCAGCACATCCTGCCTTAACAGGAACAGGAACCTCTGCTAGTTTAGTATTCTTAAATTTCTCCACCAGTTCAGCCACCAGTGTGTTTTTATTTAAAGCAGGTCTCGGAGTGAACTTCTGTCTGCACTGAGGGCAGATGTAGTAAGTCTTCTGATCCTGATGAGTCCAGCAGTCAGAAATACATGTCATGCAGTAGTTGTGTCCACAGGGAATGGTCACTGGGTCCTTCAGGAGATCCAGACACACTGGACAGATGAAGTCCTTCTGATTCCATGAAACACTGGCTTCTGCCATTTCACCACATGTGCACAGAAACAGAAAAAACACACAACAGTTCGGCAACTTCGCTTGACGGGTTTCGTTATCTCTGAACTGTAAACGACTGGAATGTTTCCTGATTGTTTGCTGGGTGTGGTGGTGTGCATAAAGGTGTGTCTGTAAGCTCTGACTCACCTGTTATGTAACCTGCACATTAGCAGATTTAAAGGGATATATACCCTTATTTTATTAGGTATAGTTAAGTAAAGGTCATATATATTTTTAAGTATACTTTATGTAGTAAGGATACAAATATCAGTGTACTAGTAGTATACTTGTAAATGTACTATTTCAATACTCCTTGGGACAAAATTGGCCCACTTTCTAGTATATAAAAGTATACTTTAAGTATAACAGTAGTAAACTTTGAGTACACAACTAGTTTACATCTGTGTTTTCAGTTTGTACTGCAAGTTTACTAAAAGTGAACATATAGGTATACTAATAGTTTACTAATTATTTTTTTTTTTTGCATTTGCATTTGCACACTTTGAAGTATAGTCTCAGTAAACTGCTATTTTAGTAGTTTTATACTGCAAGTACGGTGGCCGAGAGAGCTCAACACTTAAGAAAACACATGCAAACAGAAAAAAAGCGCTGCAAACACAAACACAAAGCGCTGCAAACAGCACGGAGCACAATGGAAATGTTTCAGGGGGACCTCAAAAAGTGACGAACACATCTGGGACCTGATTATTTGTTCAGTGGCTGTTGGTCAGAGCTGGAAAAAGTTGCTTTCGCGTCCCAGATCTCAAAGCAATTTTGGACAGTTTCATCAAATACATCAATTTGTGCTACAAAGCCGTCAGAAACACACAAAAAAATGTAATTTTACTTGAATTAATCTGTAAATGAACCTTTTTTTATAAAATTATACAAGTATAAGCATGGTTCATGTAGGCATATATGCTCAAAGTAAATTAAGAATACTGTTGACACAAGTGCTTGTGAAGCAAGGATAACTACAAAATTATCATGCACAATGTTCGTCACTTTTTGAGGTCCCCCTGAAACATTTCCGTTGTGCTCCGTGCTGTTTGCAGCGCTTTGTGTTTGTGTTTGCAGTGCTTTTTTTGTGTTTGCAGCGTTTATGTATTTGTGTTTGCGTTGCGAGGACTTGCAGCGCCTGTGTTGTCAAACTGATGAAGATGGTTTTTTTTATTTGTTGTCATTTCTTTCTGTTTGCATGTGTTTTCTTAAGTTGCAGCGCGTTGAGCTCTCTCTGCCACCATATTGCAAGTATACTCATAAGTTTTCTTTAAGCAATCTTTACATCATACTTTAAGTATACTATTATGTCCATACATAGAAACATACAACATACAAAACATCAAAAGATAGAACGGGGTATCTTCCTGTAAACAAAACCATTTTTTCTAGCTTCATGCAATCTCTTTTTTATAAACACTTGAATGTGGGTAAGTTTCTGAACCTCTAATAGTCTTGGCCATCTTTGTGGAGAGCAACAATTCTAATTCTCAAATCCTCAGAGAGTTCTTTGCCATGAGATGCCATGTTGAGCGTCCAGTGGTCAGTATGAGAGAATTGTACTTATAGCACCAAATTTTAACTGTTCTAATACAAGATACACAAGTTCGTATGGTTCTGTCAAGCAGATAAAAACATAAACATGATGAATAGGACATGTGTCTTTGCATGGTTAAACAACACACTGCTGTTATCACTTAGGGTGTACTCACTTTTGTTGCCAGCTATTTTGACAATAATGGCTGTGTGTTGAGTTATTTTCAGAGGACAGTAAACAGTACATATACTGTGAGTACTCGCTTTTGTGAGATACTGTATATAAAAGGTTCACAAAGTGTCATTCACACAAACACTAAACACCATCGTAGTAACACACATGAAACTTAAATAATGCAATAAACATTCATTGAACATGCAACTCTAATGTACAAAACTAATAAGAAAAAACTTAGAAGGAACAGTTATTTAAACAAAAAAACATTACATTTGAAATGTAACGCAGGGATTTATTCACTGTAAATTTTACATTCTTTTTCACTTCGGAAACCAGTATACTACCGTACAATTACATCCAACGTCCAAGACAGTTTTTCACCGTATATAGTAACCATTTAACAGGATTTTACTGTCATTTTTACAGTCTTTTACCATTAAATTCACGGTCATTTCTTACAGTGTATGTCAGTACATTCTGTGACCGATTTTTTTTAATTTTCCTGTAAGGGGGAGGCAGGAATGCATCTGAAAAGCAATGTATTTACACAGACTTTTTAGTGCAGATCAGGGTTGACATGAATGCACTCAAAGCAAATAAGATTGCAGAAATAATTTTATGAAATGATGTTATGAACGAATTAGTCTTAATGGATGAGTCAGGGAATCATTTGATTTGTTTAAAAGGGACTGATTTGTTCAGGAAAGCCCATATTCAAGTACACAGCACTGCTAACCCTCATCTGATGTTGCTTAACTATATTGTTCTTAATGTAAAAAAAAAAAAACAAGAACTCACACAGATGACACTGCATGAGAAAATAGATGTGTGGTGTGAGAATGTGGGAACAGTGCCAACAGTGAATTTGTGAGAGTTGGCAGTCCCGCATTAATATTAGTATACTTCTTATATACACTATATTGCCATCCCCTTCTAATGTATAAGGCAAGGTTAAAAAATAAATGTAATTCGGTCAGTCTGGAAGAACTTGACTGGTCTGCATTAAGTCAAGTCTTAATCCCAGTTGAACACCTCTGGAGTGACTTTAAATGCAGACCTTAAGCCAAAAACTCTACAGATCTTTAGATCAGAAAATGGCACTTCCAAAACTGTGGCAACAAAAATGGAAACATGATTCATGTATTTAAAAAAATTATGTCCATCTCTTTTGCACCAGTTTTGGAAGTGTCTAAAATGACTGAACCCATATGTAGAAGTCATTGGTGTTTGCTGATGAGTTTTTGGCTCAAGGTCTGCATTTAAAGTCACTCCAGAGGTGTTCAGCTGAGATTAGGACTTTGTCAAGTTCTTCCACACTGACTGAATCAATCATTTTTTGTCTTATACACAGAGGCATTGTCATGTTAGAATAGAAAAGGGTCCTGTCCAAACTCTTGCTATAAAATTAGAAGCACACAATCCCCTTGAATATCATTATATGCTTAAACATTAAGATTTGCACTCATGGAAATTACTAAAGTAGCCAAACCTGTTCATTTGAAGGGGTGTTCCAATACTTTTGGCAATATAGTGTAAAGTATACTGGGAAAATATTCTTAAACTTTACTTGAGATACCTTAAAACTAACTTGGAGTGTACTTCTACTTTTGTAAGAGCACGCATATGTGTGTGTGAGCTTGAATACATGAATTATGAAGACACAAATGTGTATAATGACATGGGCATTACAACGCAAGCATTTACAAGTTTTTAATAAAACTCATTTTCAGGGTTTTGCTATTGTGAACAGTGAGGAATGATGAACGATGATTTATAACGAACAACAGTCTTTAATGAACATCCAAAGGAACACAGGGTAGGCAGGAACACACACTGGAGCACACTTTAAATACTAAACCAACGAGAGAATTGATGAGACACACCTGAATCAATGAACACAATAAAACACGAGGGAAAACTAGATCACTGAGCACACGCGGAGAAAAACAAGACACACAAGACAGTCAATGCATGATATATATTTAGGCCTTGACACTCATGAACAACTGTCTTTTTTTTTTTTTACATTTCTGTTATGGTTATATGTAGGGGTTAAGGGGATACGAACATTTGATTAGCTCCCTGATTAGTCCCTTAAAGGATAAAAATTTTTTTTATTATACTCCTTGACCTGCAGAGTCCCTCAAAACTCGATTTTTGTGCCATTCTTCTTCAACCTGTATATGCTCCCACTGAGCCAAATGAGAATCTACTGTCATTGTTTAATGATTATTTCATGTATGAAATGTGCTATATAAATAAACTGCCTTGTCTAACTCATCTACAGAGGCCCTGTACACCACATATGTGTGTGTATGTTTACGTAGACACTGTGAGTAACAGCGATGAACATTTCCACTTCTTTCTTCACTTCCCTAAACTCCACACCACTGATGACAAAACCCAGACCGAGGTTTTGACCAAGAGATTGGGCAATGATACTTGTTCTCCATTTTTTAAAGGAACTTTATACAGTACATCATACAGTACGTATACTGAAAAATAAACGCCCCTGATAGCACACCCAGATAGCACATGTACATCTGCAAGATGTCTGTTAAAGAGCTCTTGATCTGGAAAGCATCTGCTGTGTACAAACGTCTGGCAGATGTCTGAAAGATGTCAGTTTTACATTCACTTTAATTCATAAACATCTTAAAGACATCTAATAGACGTCTTTTTGACATCTAATAGGAAACGTCCAATAGACGTATTGCAGATGAGCAAACTACGTCTTGCAGATGTCTTGCAAATGTAAATGCAGACGTCAGATAGATGTCTCCGAGATGTACGTGTGCTATCAGGGCATGTAGATCTCGGAGACGTCTATTTAATGTCTGCATTTACATCTGCAATACGTCTATTGGACGTTTCCTATAAGATGTCAGATAGACGTCTATTAGATGTCTTTAAGATGTTTATGAATTAGAATGCATGTAAAACTGGCATCTTACAGACGTCTGCGAGACGTTTTTACATAGCAGATGCTTTCCAGATCAAGAGACCTTTAACAGACATCTTGCAGACGTACATGTGCTATCTGGGACTATATTCAGTCTGACTTAATGAGTTTTTGTTTCACCAGTATTTATTATCTGTGGAACAACAGTGATCTTTCCTCTAAAAAAGGGGTCAGTTGCGAGTTTTTAAATATCTAATCTCTTTATTCTTTATTTCACAGAAACACTTCTGTACCAATCAAGTCTCACACACAACCATTAAATTACATGACAGATGTTTAAGGTCTCAAAAAAAGAACTACCATAAAAATGCATCATTGATACTTACAATGATCTGTATAACATGAAAAGTATGTCTGCTAAGATGGAATTGTCACTAAAATACATTTGAAGTGTTTAAAGTATGATGACACCTGGGGTTTAAGGAGGTTTAAGGCATGTGTGAAGTGTGGATCAGAGGGATTGTGGTGTGTGAGACCGTGCTTTTTAAAATCTCAAAGAATCTGACATTAGTAAGTTCATCCGGATCAATGACTGCAGCTTTAAAAGCACAATCAGTGCCACTGAAGCAGGCTTCTGAATACCATTTTGCTTCATTTGTCCAAGAAAAAAGTTTAAAGGGATCAGAGATTTGATTTCTGGAAAACCCTTGGAAATAGCAATATTCCTTAAGAGGTACTTGAATTAAAAGTGCTTGAATTATTAAAACACAATGTGTTTAAGAAATAAGAGTTTAAATTTGTCAGTAAGCACATATCTTTTCACGCAATTCAAAATACATTCTTTTTTTATTTTTTTGCTTATTTCGGTTAATGTCAGAAAAAAATCAAGCTAAGCAAGTAGTGGTACCGATAGTGTCAAGTACACAAGGCTGAAGATGCAAAAAGAAGAACAGAAGAACCAAATCAATTGAGAAATTTATGCTAAAACTGCTCCAACTGATTCAAACATGTGACTTCAAGCGATTCACTAGCAAAAACCAGATCAATAGCCATTCATTTTCGAATTTTAGCATCACTTGTAATGATCGCTTATAACAATTTTAAAAAGCACATAGTAAATGATGAAACAGAGCTTTTATTAACTCAAAATCAGTTCAACTATTGTGTCAGGCAATGATTCACGATTCATTTGATTTAGATCAGAACAGGTTTGGGAATCATTTTACGAATTGAACGATTCAAATCAAATGATTCACGATACATGATTCGAAGTCCCGATCTAATGATATGCAAAGTTCCAGTCTTTTCTTCCATTTAAGAAAAAAAAAAATAGAAAAAAAGATTGCGAAATTACTCCGAGATCATGATCACAAAAATCCCAAACCCTGCACCAAAGTTCTGATCTAAAGCAATAGATTTGCAAACCCACTCCAAAGAACCGATCTAAATCAAAAAGATATGTGATACGCAATGTTTTGATCCTTTTGACTGTTTAAGGAAAAAAAAAAATAGAAAAAAAGATTCACAAAATCACTTCAAAATCATGATCTGAAACAAAGGTGTGCAAACCTGTACCAAAGTCCAGATCTGCATTGAAAGATTTGCGATCCGTGCTTCAAAGTTCCGAACTAAAAAAAAAAAGATTTGCGAACTCACTCCAAAGTACCGATCTAAATCAAATGATACATGATCCAGAATCTGAAGTTCCGATCTAAAGCAATTGATTTGCGAACCTACTACAAAGAACTGATCATAATCAAAAGATTTCGACTGTTTAAGAAAAAGAAAAAAGATTCATGAAATCACTTCAAAATCATGATCTTGATTTTCTTGACTTCTAATACCCTAAAACCAGACAGTACAGGAAATCAAGAGGTCGCTTATATGTCTAATTTTGATGAAGAACCTATTACTAATGTCTCAGCTATAAATATAATAAATATAAAAGGTGTCATTATAGACACTGGCCCTCAGATGTGCGGTTTCACTTCTCTTTTTCTTTGTAAATTTAGTTTTATCACTTTAGAGACCCTGCAATTTAATTGTTTTTGCAACTGTTTGTACCCAACATCAGTTCTGCAGAATGAACTTTGGACTCTTGATTAGAATTAAAACCACAGAAAATTAAGAATACATGTGATACAGACAATACATATGTGACCCTGGACCACAAAACCAGTCATAAGGTTAAATTTTACAAAACTGAGATATATACATCATATGAAAGCTCAATAAATAAGCTTTCTATTGATGTCTGGTTTGTTAGGATAGGACAATATTTGGCCGAGATACATCTATTTGAAAATCTGGAATCTGAGGGTGCAAAAAAATCAAAATACTGAGAAAATCACCTTTAAAGTTGTCCAAATTAAGTTCTTAACAATGCATATTACTAATCAAAAATTACATTTTGATACATTTACAGTAGGAATTTTACAAAAAATCTTCATGGAACATGATCTTTACTTAATTTCCTAATGATTTTTGACATAAAAGAAAAATCAATAATTTTGACCCATTCAATGTATTTTTGGCTTTTGCTACAAATATACCCCAGCGACTTAAGACTGGTTTTGTGGTCCAGGGTCACATATTGTTCCACGGAAGGACGTTTTTCAGAAAAGATGAATTTATGATCTTAACCTGTAAAATCAGTAAAGAAGTCAAGACTGGGAACATGCACCAAAGTCCAGATCTGAATTGAAAGGTTTGCGATCCGTGCTTTGAAGTTCCAATCTAAGAAAAAAAAAAAAAAAAGATTTGCAAACCCACATAAAAGCACAGATCAAAATCAAATGATTTGTGTCCAGGCTCTGAGGTTTTAAATCAAAATCAAAAGATTTGCAAACCCACTCCGTAGTTCAGAATTTCAATTCTCTCTCTTTTTTTTTTTTTGAATTTGAAATAGAAGACTTTGTTGGATAAGCGAGATCCACATTTGAAGTCCTTGAAAAACAAAAAAGTAGTGCTTGAAAAGTCCTTGAAAGTCATGGAATTTCATTCAGTCTCTGAACGAACCCTGGTGAATGTGTTTATGAGGGTGCCCCATTGCAAATTCACATGCTCATTTTTACACCCAAATCATTAGGCGTGATCTTATTGGTTGTTCTGTAGGTGCGATTGCTTAAAAACACAAATGCTTTTCGTAAACTTTGAAGAAGTGCTCTTTCTTCTCCTCGAGGGCAATGAAGTCTATTGTGTTCATTCTGCTGCTTGTGGCTGTGGGTATGTAGACCTCTCTTACATCAGTTATTCTGGCAGCACTTTATTCTGAGACATTCTACTAACAACACTCTTAAAAATAAAGGTGCTTTAAAAGGTTGTTCACAGCGATGCCATAGAAGAACAATTTTTGGTTCCAGAAAGAACCATTCAGTCAAAGGCTCTTTAAAGAACCATCTCTTTCTTACCTTTTTATGATCTGCAGAATCTTCTTTCGCCACAAAGAACCTTTTGTGTAACAAAAAGATTCTTCAGATGTTAAAGGTTATTCTTAAACTTAAATTTAGACAAAAAAAGGTTCTTCTATGGCATCGTGAAGCACCTTTATCTTTAAGAGTATATAAGTAACTTTGCAACTACGTCAACTAACTCCAATCAAAATGAGTGTTAGTTGACATGAAGTTGCAAACTGTTACTTCCAGTTAGTAGAATGTCTAAAGTGGACTTCAATTATAACCAGTATTCTTCATGACAACTGTTTGATTATACCTACACTCACCTGTATTACAGATAGTCTTTAACATTAATGTTAATGACACCTTTTTTTATATATGTAAAGTTTTCAGCTCAGGTGATAAAATCATTGGAGGTTATGATTGTTTGCCTCACTCCCAGCCCTGGCAAACGTACCTTAGTGATGGCAGCGCATCATGTGGAGGGTCTTTGATAAATGAAAGATGGGTTGTGTCTGCTGCGCACTGCTCATTTTCGTGAGTATACAACCTCACTTTTTTTTTCACTTTATCAGTCTTCCTTTTCTATTTAAGCCTGTTTCCTCCACTGAATAAAAAATAAGGATATTGCAACTTATCCCACAATTCTGATTTTTTTTTTCCTCACAATCGCATGATACAAACTTGCAATTCTGTTTTTTTTTTTTTTTCTGAATTGCATGATATAAACTGCAAGGAAAAAAGTCAAATTAATGAGATAAAAAGTAGCAATTTACTTTTTACCTCTGAATTGTGAGATACTGTATAAACTTGCAATTGCATGAAAAATGCCAGAATTATGAGATAAAAAGTCGCAATTCTGTGAAATAAAGTCAGAAATGCGTGATATAAACGTGCAATTCTGATTTTTTTTCTCTAATTTGTGAGATATACTCGATAAGCTCAGAATTGCAAAAAAAAAGAGTCAGAATTATTAAGATAAAAGAAATAAAAAAATCGCAACTGCAAGTTGTCAGATTTGCATGACAAACTTGCAATTGTGAGTTATAAAGTCAGAATTATGAGATATAAATTGCGAGTTTATATCACAAGTCTGAGAAATGAAGTCAGAATTTTGTGATATAAACTCACAATTCAGAAAAATAGTATCAGAATTGCATATGAACTCGCATTTGTGAGAAAAATGTCAGAATTATGAGATAAAGAGTCGCAATTGTGAGTTAAAAGGTCAGAATTGTGAGATATAAACTCGCAATTCTGAGAAAAAAATTCAGGAATGCAATATAAACTACTGCTAGAAAAAAAAGTCAGAATTGTGAGATATAAAAAGTCTTAATTCTGAGAAATAGTCAGAAATGCATGATATAAACTTTTTTCTCTAATTTGTGAGATATAAACTCGCAATTGAGAGAAAAAAGTCAGAATTATAAAGATAAAAGAGATAAAAAGTTGCTACTGCAAGTTGTCAGAATTGCATGACAAAGTTGCAGTTGTGAGTTATAAAGTCAGGATTGTGAGATATAAATTGCGAGTTTATATCACAAATCTGAGAAAGTCAGAATTTTGTGATATAAACCCGCAACTGCAAGAAAAATTTCAGAATTATGAGATAAATCGCAATTACGAGTTTTAAAGTCAGAATTGTGAGATATAAACTTGCAATTCTGAGAAAAAAATTCAGAAATGCGATATAAACTCACAATTGCGAGAAAAATGTCAGAATTGTAAGATAAAAAGTTGCAATTGCAAGTTATAGTCAGAATTGTGAGATTTAAAAAGTCGCAATTCTGAGAAATAAAGTCAGAAATTCATGATATAAACTCGCAATTGCACGAAAAGAGTCCGATTTTTGAGATAAAAAGTTGCAGCTGCGAGTTAAAACGAGATAAAAACTCACAATTCTGTGAACAGTCTTTTTTTCTTCTCAGAAATGGTCTTTATAACTCACAATTGCGAGTATATACTAACAACTCTGACTTTATTTCTTGCAATTGTGAGTTTATATCTAGCAATTCTGACTTTATAACTTGCAATTGCGACTTTTTATCTCACAGTTCTGAGAAAAAAAGGTCAGAATTCTGAGGTAAACTCACAATCGTGAGAAAAAAAGTCAGAATTGTGAGATAAGTCGCAATTACCTTTTTTATTTTTTATTCAGTGGTAAAAACGATTATTGGTGTTGATTATTAATAGGTTTCCTCTTTCTTTACATGTTTAGTTTAACTGCAGGGTTTCTAAACCAAAGGCTGTCAAAACAGTTCATAATCACGATGAGGGTTAATTAACCACTGGCACCCAGCTCTACTATTGAGAATGATCGTTTTTAAGTGTAATTGTGTTCAGGATTTAAGTGCCACTTTTCTGAATTCAAGAAATAATCAACACACCATTGTCTTGTCTTGACATATGTCTCTCAGGCAAAACCTGTAAGACTATTCACAAACCTAATGCTAGAGCTGAGTTAAATATGAGTTGTTTGTCAAACAGACGTCGTCATCTCCGCATCAAACTGGGAAAGCACAAACTGCGTGTTGGTGAAAGCACAGAGCAGCGGATCAGGGCAGAGAAGATAATTCCTTACCCAACATATAATAATACACCTCATAACAATGATATCATGCTGATCAAGCTGAGAAATCCTGCCATCCTTAATAAGTATGTGAAGCCAATCTCTCTGACAAGGAGCTGCTCTTCTGCAGGAGAGAAGTGCTTGGTTTCCGGATGGGGCAGAACTGCAGGTGAGAGGTCAAAGTCTCTTCATATATCTTTATATTATATATATATATATATAATTTTTTTTTTTTTTTGTGATATATATATATTTTTTTGAGAATTTATTTATTCTAACAATTGCAACTTATTTAAAAAAGTACATATATAAAGCATTTTAAAAAAATTCTAACAATAAAAGAATAATTGCAACTTATATTAAAAAGTACATCTATAAAGTGTTTAAAAAATTTTCATTTTCTAACAATAAAAAATAATTGCAACTTTTATATATATATATTTATATATATATATATATATATTTTTTTTTTACACTAAAAAATAATTGCAAAATATAAAAAAAGAGTATATATATATATATATATATATATAGTATTTAAAAAGTATTTTTCTAATAATAAAAAATTATAACAACTTACATAAAAAGTATATATATGTTTTTAACAAAGTATTTTGTCTAACAATAAAAAATCATTTTAACTTATATAAAAATGTATGTATTTACTTTTTATATATATATAAGTTGCAATTATTTTTTGGTAGAAAAACATTTTTTTTCTCAAAATTCTGACTTTATATCTTGCTATTGTGAAAGCCTGAAAAGTCAAAATCTGTGTGATATGAACTTGGAAATGTGAAAGAAATGTTAGAATTATCAGATAAAAATAGGTAATTAGTGTTTATGTACACTACCGCTCAAAAGTTTGGGATCAGTAAGACTTTTTTTAAAGAAGTCTCTTATGCTCATCAAGGCTGCATTTATTTGATCAAAAATACAGAAAAAAAAATAATATTGCAAAATATTATTACAATATAAAATAATGTTTTTTATTTTAATATAATGAAAAATATAATTTATTTCTGTGATGCAAAGCTGAATTTTCATCAGCTGTTATTCTAGTCTTAAGTGTCACACGATCCTTCAGAAATCATTTTAATATAGTGATTTAGCATTAGAATTATTAACTTTTTTGAAACCTGTGATCCTTTTTTTCAGGATTCTTTGATGAATAACAAACAAAAAACAACTGATTTATTCAAAACATAAATATTTTCTAACAATGTAAATCTTTGCTATCACTTTATTAATTAAACACATCCTTGGTGAATAAAATTATTAATTTCTTTCAAAATAAAAATAAAAAGAATAATTTACTAACCCCAAACTTTTGAACAGTAGTGCATATTGTTAGAAGACATTTATATTTTAAATAACTGCTTTTCTTTTTAACCTTTTATTCAAAGAATCCTGAAAAAAATTACTGCAGGTTCCAAAAAAATATTAAGCAGCACAACTGTTTTCAACACTGATAATAAAATAGCATATTAGAATGATTTCTGAAGAATCATGTGACACTGAAGCCTGGAATAATGCTGAAAATGGCATTTTAATTACAGATATATATTGAAATTTAATGTATATTAACATTTAAATAAATATTGTTTTACATTGTAATATTATTTAACAATATTAAATTTTTTCTGTATTTTTAATCAAATGAACACAGCCTTGATGAGCATACACTCTTAAAAATAAAGGCGCTTTAAAAGGTTCATCACAGCGATGCCATTAAGAACCATTTCTGGTTCCACAAAGAACCATTCAGTCAAAGGTTCTTTAAAGAACCATCTCTTCTTACCTTTTTATAATCTGAAGAACCTTTCACCACAAAGAACCTTCTGTGAAACCGAAAGGTTCTTCAGATGTTAACGGTTCATAATGGAACCATTTAAACAAAAAAGATTCTTCTATGGCATCATGAAGCACCTTAAGTTTTGAGAGTATAAGAAACTTCTTCAAAAACATTAAAAATCTTAGTGATCCCAAACTTTTGAGCAGTAATGCATATATATATATCAAGATGGAAATAAGCTTCGATAAGCATTGCATATGAAGAAGATGAAGTTTTAACACTGTTCATATTCTTTTTCCAGCCGGCTCTGCTTCTGTCCTGCAGTGTTTAGATTTGCCTGTTCTCTCAAAGAGGACGTGTACAGGTGCGTACGGAAGTATAATCACTCCAAACATGTTCTGCGCTGGATTCATGCAGGGAGGGAAAGACTCATGTCAGGTATGTCATCAACTTCCTCATGACATGTGTTATAAATGCACAGATTTGCCCTTTTCATTTGCTGTTTATCTTCTCAGGGAGATTCTGGTGGCCCTGTGGTGTGCAATGGGAAACTCAAAGGTGTTGTTTCGTTTGGAAAAGGCTGTGCTCAACTAGGCTTTCCTGGGGTGTATGTCGAATTGTGCCGCTACACCAGCTGGATCACTTACACCATAGCTACTAACTAACTGTTTGTTCAGCCTGGTTGCTTCTGTAATAAAAATGAAGCATAAAATGTGTATGCTTTCTGTCTTTTCTTCTTGTGAGTCATTCTATACTTAGAGGTACATTTCATGCCAGCCAGAAAGTCATGAAATCAGTTTAGATAAATAAACTAGGTGGTTGAATGATATATCCCTTTAATGTGCTAAATTAATTATGTGGCTTGAGCTTGAGCTCTAATGACTTTTTAAATATGTTCATGAAAATTAACATTTGGTTCAATATTTTCTAATCTGTGTTATGGACAAATGCCGTGTCAAATCAAACATGCGTCAAGTACCACATGTTTTTGAGTCTATTCACCAGGTTTTTTTAAATGATTCATTGAATTTACTATATTTTTTAAAGCTAAGTGTTTGCAATCAATTTATTTCAGCTGTGTTGAAGTAAAACATTTTTTTGAAAGTTAGTCAACAAAATGAGTTTATTTTAATAAATTCTCAAATAAATTGATTGCAACCACTTACCAATTTTTTTTTTTTCAGTGTGTCTGAATGATTTAAAAATATCATTTTGGAGCTTCGAAACGGGCGTTCTGTGGGATGCTATCATAAAGGATGGACCTTTTCTTTAACATAAATATGCTAAATTTAGTGTTATTTACCATCCTTACCCAAGACTTCCATCTCCAGAGATATCTTTTTCTTCTGATGGTTTAGTTCACATTTAAAAGATTTATGACACAAAAACCTCACATAACACATTTGACAAAGTAACACAGTTGACTGGACATATTAGAAGACAAAAAGATTAAGAAATAAATAAATGTCAAGTCTATAATATTATATAGGTTTTAGTCAATCATGAGGAATTTTTAATGCTTTATAACCCTTGACAAATGTGAATATAATGTGTATTTAATATTATGGATACTGAGTTTATAGAAAGTGTGGCTGTGATTAGATCAGTTAAGTTCATCCAATGTGATGCAAATCATGATTTTAGGCAATTCCTATGTCATTTTTTTTATTTTATTTTTTTTTATCAACAACACAGCATAAATTGACACTAAATTGCCAACATTGTCAGTTGATGGGTAACACAGTTGACATTTTGTCTATTTTAGGGCCTTGTGCAAACTGCTGATCTTGGACAAATTAGTACATGACCTTACAAACTTATGTTTTGATATTTTTCTCTACACATTTATAAATATTAAACACGTGACTCAAGTTCACCAGAACATGTTGATAACACAGTTGAGGGTCAATGAATCGACTCTATGTGCAGACAATAATATAGAGCAAATACTGAGGGAGATAAGTTATTTACTTACCACACTGTTTTCAAATTGCATCATGTGATGTTTGGAACAAACCATTGCTGATTTATAGGGGGTTTATAGGAAGTAACACAGTTGACACTGATTTCTCAAAAATAATGAATGATCTAGTGTAGATGCTTGAGCAAAAATTTAAAAAAAAAAAAAAAAACGCCTATTTCATAATTTAAAGATTATTTTGGACAAATATATATACGGAATATATACAGAAACGTATTTTAGAGCTAATCTGAAGAGCAAAACCTTACATTTACCAAATCGGACAGCACAAAAGCAGCAAATTCCAGTTTAGAATATGCCATTTTTGCAGGATAAAAGATGGGTATCTGTTGGACTTTTGTATTACAGTTTTTTTACAGACGCTAGGACACATTTCTCAATACTTAGGTCACTTTTGCAAAACTCTTCACACAATTCTCCTAACTGACTTTCAGCTTGGCAAAGCAGTTCATTTCACATTCAAAATGCACTACAACTACCAAAACACTTTATTCAGGTCTCAAATAAACTCATTCTTCCAGAACACTAGCAAAGGTTGACAGCCAACAAACACACTTTGTCACCCACAAAACAATGAGCTAAAAAACACTAACAACATGTAGCATCACACAGTGTTTTCTTGTGTAAAACAAGGAAACATCTGTTTATAATTGCAATATATATTGTTTATAGCTGCAATATATGTTACTGGAATGAATCAGACATGATGCAGAATTCGTCAATATTTTATGTTGTTTATTTATTTTTATTTTTTTGTACTAAGTAATTCCAAAATACAAGAATTTGTAAACACACCATCAACTGATACAGATAAAAAAGTAATGCTAATCTACTGCATTTTTAGATTTGAAATATGTTTCAATAAAATATTGCTGTTGAATTTTGCTGTCTTATTCAGTTTTGCATTATGTTATTGTTTTGAACATAAGTTTAACAGTTTTGAAAACAGTATGTAAGCACGTGTAAAATGTCCTGTACGTACAAAGATTTTTGTCAGTTGTTGTGTCTGAGTGAGAAAAGAATTCATGAAATTTGAGAGATGTAGTCATTGAATGCATTTTGTGCCAAAACAATGATAATTGATCCACAGTTTAGCCCACATAGACTTCTGTTGTGCTCACTGTGTGAAGAGTTTTGCAAAAGTGACCTAAGTATTGAGAAATGTGTCCTAGCGTCTGTAAAAAACTGTAAATGAATTAGAAATGTCCCCTGATTTAAAAAAAAAATATCATTGCTTGAAGTCAAAAGTTAGTAAAAATGATAATTGAGTCCATGGATATGACATTAACTCCTAATTATAGAATGACTCTTATATGTGGACAGAATGTCTCAAAGGTTGCTCATGTGCAATATCACAATATCTCTAGAGAGCTGACAACAGGGCCATCTGCTGGCTTCTGAAATGTACAGCAGCCATAAAGCCTGCAAATGTAATGCATGTTTCATCAACTGAATATGTTTCTAAACTAAGAAACGTTTTCTTTTTTTCTTCACTGTAAAAATGTTGGTTTTTTACAGAGATACTAGATGATGAAGCATGGAAACTTCTTAGAATGTTCTGGCTGTGAACAATCACTCTTCCAGGAAAATAAAAAGAACCTTCATTCAAAATTATCCAGCTCAAAAACTTTTATACATTGTTTATGGAATGCTTTTCTGAAACATTTAAATTTTTAAATATTTCCTTACGAAAAAAAAGTTTATTCAAGTGTGCTATTAGTATACGTCTTTCAAACTAAAATACATTGAAAGTATTCTTTCAGTCTAATTTGATGTACTTCTCAGAAGAAAGTCACATTTAAGTATACTTGACATACTTAGAAAATGTCTAAATATATTTGAGCTCTACTTACCAAGTGTTTTTTTTTAAGAATGCATGAAGCTACAAAATGTTTTTGTTTACAAGCAGATACCCTGTTAATATGTTGATACTTGAGTCTGACAAAAGAACATCTTGTGGGTTGAATTCCACCAGAAAACAGCAGATGGAGACAATGAGCAGATCAAGAAAAGTTGGATGCCAGAATGTTGATTTGAGAGGTTTTCAACAGATACCTCTAATGACCTGCACTCTTCAAAATAAAGGTCCTTTTTGTCTAAATGCTTCCATAAAGAACCTTTAACATCTGAAGAACCTTTCTGTTGTACAAAAGGTTCTTCATGATATAAAAAAGAGATGGTTCTGAATGGTTCAAAATTGGCTCTTCTATGGCATAGCTGTGAAGAACCTTTTAAAGCACCTTTTTTTAAAGAGTGTAAACCGAAATGACACCAGGAAAATCCTTGACACTTCTCCTTTTCTTTCTCTTTAAATCTGTGCAGTCTGTAGCAGGTCAGATGTGTGACCAATATGCATGACTCTTTATCTTTATGACTCAAAACATTTTGCATGACTATCTACACTCTTAAAAATAAAGGTGCTTTAAAAGGTTCTTCGCAGCGATGCCATAGAAGAACCATTTTTGGTTGCACAAAGAACCATTCGGTCCACCAGTCAGTCAACTAATAGTTATGACATTCCTTACCCAGTTGATTGATTACATTGATCATTGCAAACATTTTTCGTATTACAAGTTTTCTAAAATGTTCTGTTTAAATATGCAAATGAGCCATTATTTAAGGAAATATGTGCAAATCTGCATACATTTCCAGAACAAAAATCTAAACACTGGATGAAGTCAGTTTCAAAATTCTTGTTTAATTTTTTTTTACATATTAGAGTCAAAGGTTTTTACAGAGCGGATTTTGGGTATCTCATTTTGTCAAAACAGACAGGAAACACTATATTTTTTTTTAGCATTTTTTTGATTGATTAAAAATATTGTATAAAATCAAGCAATTTATATATGAACAAATCCCTCTGTAAACACATTCAGAATAAAGACAGGAATACAAATGCATGTAAAAATGAGGTTTTCTTTCCACTAGTCTAAAAAAACACTTTATGAAAAACCAAAAAGCCCAAAATCTTAAGGTCCATGAAAAAAACACAGTATTTTTGCCTGCAGTGTCTCCCCTTTAAGAACATCTCTTCTTGAGTTTTTATAATCTGAAGAACTTCTTTCGCCACAAAGAACCTTTTGTGAAACATAAAGGTTCTTCAGATGTTAAAGGTTCTTTATAAAATCATTTAGACAAAAAGGTTGTTCTATGTCATCGTGAAGCACCTTTATTTTTTAGAGTGTACTGTTCAGACTTTTAATTCTGCTGTGCTCATAGTTTTGCTTTAATGTCAGTGTAAAAAATGTGTCTTAATTCTCTTACTCAATCAGAAAAGGCCAAAGTTAAGATCTAAATATCTATCTGAAGACCACATATGTATTTTGCACTGCTGTTTCACTGATGAACTACTGGACCTTAAGCTTTAACCAGCTTAAGCAGTACTATTTGTGAGTCTCTGCTGCATGTCTGTTTCTGACTGGCTACTAAACTTCTCCAGGGTTAAAACCCTAATGCTCCTGTAAGGAGCTTATTGCTTGCCTCTCTCTCAGGCTCAATCCCTTTCTCCAGCCTGCAAGCACACACCTGATACAAACATCTTTTGAAAGGTAAGTTTAAATAAATTGATTTTGCTGAACATGTAAAGTGAATCTAGAAAATGTAAAAGTGTTTAGGTGACTGATGGTGTCTATGAAACAAAAGCATGTCCTTTTCTTGTTAATAACAGCACATTTAACTGCTCTGTTTAGGTACATAGATTGTGTTAGTGACGCCGAATGCATTAAAATAGCGAACACTCCTGTAACTCTGGTAACATTTGAGTTTCATTTGTTGGTTACAATTGCAAATCAAAGATTAACTGATGAGCATTAATAGGCCTGTAGCAGCCTTACCAAAAAGAAGTATATTACAATATGTATTTTATTAAGTATACGTTAGTAAAGTTCAAGTATATTTTAAGTATACTTTATGTAGTAAGTATACCAATATCAGTGTACTAGTAGTATAGTCTTAAGTGTACTTCTCAATACTCCTTGGGATTAAATTGGGCCACTTTCTAGTATATAAAAGTACGCTTTTAAGTCTAACAGTAGTAAACGTTGAGTACACAACTAGTTTACATCTATGTTTTCAGTTTGTACTGCAAGTATACTAAAAGTGAACTTATAGGTATACTGATAGTTTACTAATTAAATACTTTTTATGCATTTTTAGTACACTTTGAAGTATAGTCTCAGTAAACTACTAGTTTTATACTGCAAGTATACTTTTCTTTAAGTGAACTTTACATCATACTTTAAGTACACTATGACTATACTATGTCCCTATTTAGGTATTAATTTGTATATATTTTGTTGAATATCTGAACAAAACATCAAAAGAAAGAACAGGGTATCTGCTTGTAAACAAAAACATTTTATTCAAGCATCATGCATTCTTTTATATAAACACTTGAATGTGGGTTTCATAAATAATCAATAATTATGAAAATAGTCCAAAAGTAGATGGAGTTGATCAACAGCCCAAAGCTTGACAGTCATTATTTCCTCTTCATGGGTGGACATTTTATTCCATAACGTTACACAGTTTTCCATATCTATGGTTTTGATGCTGTTTTATGTCTGATGATTGTGTTAGATTACATGTGGAAGCATCTGTTGTTTCGGTTTCTTCTTCACTTGTGTTTTGGAAATTCTGTTCAGAAGATGTTCAATAGCGCCCCTAGAGTATAACAATGAAAACACAGATTCTCAGAGCACAAGTAGAGCTCAAATATACTTAGACTTTTTCCGAGTATAAGTCAAGTATACTTAAATGTCTTAAGTATATTTCTGAGAAGTAAATAAAAAATAGACAGAAAGTGTACTTTCATATTTTTTAGTTCAGAAGAAGTATACTAATAGCACACTTGAATAAACTTCTTTTTCATAAAGGGGAAGCTGCTTTTTGACTTTATTTTCAGTGCACAAACTATGGCATAAATAAAAATGTAAGAGTTTGAAACGCACTGTTTTCTAATGGTGTTAATGTATTATCTTCTGAAATTTAGCATTCTGGTCAGGACATATTGTAGAGTGTGTCTTTTTTGGCTTTTGACTTGTGAATACGTGGTTGTTTGTTTGTTTTTCTCTTTATGTGTGCAGGTCCAGCCTTAACCAGACGCAAAGATGTGCGACCAAACGTTTCTGGCCATCACGTTTGGCCCGTGTGATAGCTGTGGTCAGAACAAACCCCTGCAGAATATTTATCTGAAGAATGAGCCCATCAACTACTGCTCTCTGTGTGTGGAGCTGGTATGTTATCACACTACAGCTGCTTCAGGATCAGTTCAACAACACATGGGTATTTTAGGAGTATAATCTCTCAGAACATGATTTCTGTCTGTTTGACTAAACTTTTAATAATAAATAAAATATCATAATAAATATATAAAGTCGCCATGACAAACAAGCAGCCATTACTGTTTCAGGTAAAAATGAATTTAATAAAATTAAAACCTTTGAGAAGATAGCAACTGATAACATTACATGAATTCTAACTTCAAAACACTGTATGCCACACACAGACCTCAACAATTTGTACATAAAACACTACAAAAGAAACTAGCGATTATAAGTATAGGACCAAACACATACTAACATCACAAGATAGTGAGTAACTAAATGCGATACAGAGTTAAAAAAAAAAAAAGAACCTTTTTGTCTAAATGGTTCCATAAAAAAGATCTATAGAACCTTTCTGTTTCACACAAAAAAACTTCCCTAATTTAGGCCAACTTAAATCATAAAAATGCATGAATCCAACTCAACCTGCAATGCTTTTTGGTTTGTTTTAAAAATCATTTGTGACCCTGGACCACAAAACCAGTCAGAAGGTTAAATTTTATAAAACTGAGATGTATACTTCACATGAAAGCTCAATAAATAAGCTTTTTATTGATGTCTGGTTTGTTAGGATAGGACAATATTTGGCTGAGATACATCTATTTGAAAATCTGGAATCTAAGGGTGCAAAAAAATCAAAATACTGAGAAAATCACCTTTAAAGTTGTCCAAATTAAGTTCTTAACAATGCATATTACTAATGAAAATTACATTTTGATATATTTATAGTATGAATTTTACAAAAAATCTTCATGGAACATGATCTTTACTTAATTTCCTAATGATTTTTGGCATAAAAGAAAAATCTATAATTTTGACCCATACAATGTATTTTTGGCTATTGCTACAAATATACCCCAGCGACTTAAGACTGGTTTTGTGCTCCAGGGTCACATTTGTTTTAATAAAGTAAAGCTGCATCAATATGCATTGACTATTTTATCTGACGTTTTGAGGTTAAATGATCTATTTCTTTCTTTTCATTTAATGATAATCTGTTTTAATGTATAGTGTATTTTTTGAGTTTGTTTGTTGATGAGGGATTTGTGATTATTCTTTTGTAAATTTTATACTAACATCTTTTTATTTTGTAAGTAAAGTAAATCTTGAAGCAAATATTTGTTTGTTGTTTCAACATTATTTATTTGATCTTGAAGAATTTTATAGTGTTAAACTGTTGCATGGACACTGTAAACATTGTTACACTGACTAACGCTATGATACTTCTGTCATGTTGATTTAATGGCTCAGAGGTGTCAGATACTGCCAAACACATCCTCATGTCAGCACTCACACAGAACACGTGTCTAAAGTGCTTCATCTAAGAGCTTTCTGCATGTTTAGGCTTTTAGAGAACAGCACTTAGACTACCCTTACCAAAAACTAGTATACTTCTTTTATAAGTTTATTTTGTTAAGTATACTTAGGTAAAGTTCTAGTATATTTTATTATACTTTATGTAGTAAGTATGCAAATATCAGTGTACTAGTAGTATACTTTTAAGTGTACTATTGCGATACTCATTGGGACTAAATTGGCCCACTTTATAGTATACTTTAAGTATAACAGTAGTAAACTGTGAGTACGCAACTAGTTTACATCTATGTTTTCAGTTTGTACTGCAAGTATACTAAAAGTGAACTTATAGGTACTGATAGTTTACTAATTAAATACTTCAAAAGAAAGAACAGGGGATCTGTCTGTAAACAAAAACATTTTATTCTAGCTTCATGCATTCTTTTTTAGAAACACTTGAATGTGGATAAGTTTTATACATAAAAAAAGACATTTTGAACAAAATGCTAAAAAAAGACTATAAATTGGATTCAGAATGATATAATAAAAAAATAGTTTTGAGAGAAGTGCATAAAAAGTAGACTTAACGTATACTTTCCTATTTTATAAAAAGGGTTTAAAATAAGTATACTAATAGCCAGTGTTGGGGAAAGTTACTTTTAAGAGTAATGCATTATAATATTGAGGTACTCCCTAAAAAAGTAACTAATTTCGTTACTTGGTTACTTTTTATGGAAAGTAATGCGTTACGTTACTTTTGCGTTACTTTTTAAATCTGGGCAGGGCTTTCTTGTTTGTTTTTTATATAAAAAGTTCTATTTTTTTTTTTTGCAAATATAAAAGCCTTTTCACCCCAAAAGCCTCAGGTTTAGAGAAAAGTAAACTGACGTCTGTACAGTAGACCACAGAAGAACAAATGTCAACTCTTCAGCAATAAAAAAAAGAAACAAATGTTAGATTATCTTGAGTAATTTTTGCTTATTAGTATGGATGAATTGGATCATCGAAGGTATAAATAAAATGGGATTAAATACATAAAGGATATTTGTATTATTGAACATATTTAATTATTGCAGGTTTGCGTTGAATTTCACTGTTTTTATTTATTTTGAAGAACACTGTATCTGTTTTTAGTGAGTGAGATGAATTAATGCATGTTCACATTTATTCTAGAACTAAAGTAACATCTTACAATTTCTCTCAACATGGGGACAGGAGAGCTTTTAATCAATAAATGGGGGAAAGTAACTAGCGTCACTTATTTGAAAAAGCAACGCCGATATTTTCTTGCCAATTTCAAAAGTAATGCGTTACTTTACTAGTTACTTGGAAAAAGTAATATTATTACGTAACTTGCGTTATTTGTAATGCGTTGCCCCCAACACTGCTAATAGCACACTTGAATAAACATCTTTTAAAATAAATTAAATTAATTGACAGCATATATGAACTCTACATCAAATTTAGAATAGTTTAAATCTAAAAATATGATCGATTTCAAAATAATTAGTTTAAGACTGAATGAAACTGATAAAAATGTGATATTGTGCTTAAGTCGGTGAGCTCCAGAAATAAATGTGATGCTGATGGTGGTGATGTGTCACGTGACTCTCGCGCTAACGTCAGAGCATCATCAGCTGTGCGGACGGTGCAGTATCAGTCTCGGCTCATAATAAAGAGCATATTTACTGATTCATCCGCCATCCATCTGTGCTTTCTTAAAGATGGCCTGTCAGGGGCTGGCGAAGGGCGAAACCATCCAAACGCTGAAAGCGGAGTCTGAGTCTTTGAAAGCCAAACTAGAGGAGGAGAGAGCCAAACTACACGACGTCTAGCGTAAGTAAAGCACTCAGCGGCTGTGTGTCAAACCCCAGCGAGCTGCCTAGATAGACTGCATTCAGAGACATCACAGCTAATAGCGGGATGGCCAAAAATGCGTTGATTTAAGCAGATAAAATACTGTCATATCTGCCAAACACCAGCTAAATAAAAGACATCTTCTGTGTTTGCATGATCTAGGATGCATAAAACCGTGTAGACGTTTTAACATTTTAGGAGGACCAGGATATAAATATTTAGCTTGAGATTTAAATGTATAAATAAACTTTAACAAAAAGCATGCCTTTTTTTAACTGAAAAAGTCATGAAAAAACATGCATTATGTCTTATAGGATGTCATACAGTTACACTAGTCTGCATTAAAAATTAGTTGTGTTTACACATTAATTGTAATAGTTTACTGCAGTACTATGCTGGCACTCCACATGCTTTTTTTTACTACTGGTTTTATGCTTATTTTTTCTTTGTAATGTTTGTCACTATTGCTGTGTTTTGTATGTTATGTTTATGTACTGTATGTGTTTGTTTATAACAGCTTTTTGAGATTGCATGATGCTGGTACATCTTTTAAAGACATGATTATGTTTAATTAATTAATTAAAATGCCAGTTTTAAACACTCACATAACTTGAAATGTGAACATTTTAATTAAAAACATATAAATATATAATAAATATAATATTTATATATATTTGGGTCTAAGACGAAAAAGGGATTAAGCTTAAAAACAATAAAAAGTGTAATACTGCTTTAAATTGATGTTGTTTTTCCAAAAAAAAAAAACAATAAAATAAAATAAAATACTAATAATAGAACGTTTTCTCTTTGCATTTGTCTGAGCAAAAAATAAATATCACAGTTTCCCGCATTTACCGAAGACCCACTAAAATGTCATTCAGTGTAATAATCTTGTCAGGCATATTTACAACAAAAATCAGTTTATGACACATTAAAAGACTAATTACTTTCACCCCAAATACTAATAAGTTGAAAGTCTACATTTTTAAAATGTGCCACTATTCTAGGTTTTGCCCATTTGTCAGTAAGAATTTTTTACTTATTTAAAACACAATTAAATTGAATATGCTCCTTTATTTTTATATATATTTTAATATGCACAAGTCAGAATAAGCATGTTGTTTGAATATTTACATAAATATTGTGTTACACTGAATAACAATGTAACATTATTTCAACCAAATTTTGACATTTTATGCCAAAAACTTGAAACCTTAAAAGTAGACACTTTACTTACATTTAATGCACTTTCTATGGACAAAAAATCACTGTTGTAAATTTCTTTTAGTGTGGACATTTTAACGTCTTTGACCCATATCATAAAAATCTGAAAATGTATTGTAAAACGTTTTATGAATGTCACCTAGACACCAATACTTACCAAACAATGTGCAACAACAGTAATAATACTATTTTCAGATTTAAACAATGTACTAAACAATGCAACAGTGTAATTTATTTCTATTGCAATGCATGTTGGGTGCCATCATGTTACAATTTTACTGTTAAAATTGAGGATGCTATTGTTTGTTAACAGTAATTACAGTTGTAAATTTTAAAAACCTGCCAGTTTTATACTGATTTATCCATCAAAATATAATAGAGCTGATCATCAGTCCTTTTACAAGTATTGCATCCTCTTGACGCTAAGATGAGATTTTAGGTAAAGTGTTGCTTCAGGTGATGTGGTAATGAAGATTTGTTTTTGTGACTTCAGTGCATCAGGTGGCGGAAAAGATCGAGGCTCTGGGTCAGTTTGTCATGAAGACTAAGAGAACCCTAAAAGGGCATGGAAATAAAGTGCTGTGCATGGACTGGTGCCGGGACAAGAGAAGAATCGTCAGCTCCTCTCAGGTAACAGGACCATACCTCATCATATATATGCATTTACACAGTGAACAGCCAACGTACACAAACTGGCAAGACAATCACATCTTTTAGAAAGCAGTTGAAAAACACACCTCTTCTGCAAGCACATATTTGAAACACCTCACATTCTTAAACCAATGCACTTAAGACACACACTCCCTCAAAAAAATCTCTGAATTTTTCCTAATCTAGTTGTCTAATAAACCTGTCATTGTCATCACGGATCATGTTGGTGTAGCAAATTGCTTTGTTCATCTTCTTTTGATAAAAGCATCAGCTAAATGCATACATTTAAAAAGTCTTTTCTGAAATCTCTCCCATAGGATGGAAAAGTCATTGTGTGGGATGCATATACAACCAATAAGGTAAATCTTTTTCAAATCTGTGTCACAGAGTGGTCTAGGGAGATGTTCTGCAATGCTAGAGCTATTCAAAATAATAATCTGCATGGTTTATAGTTGTAGTGCACTCTAATGGAAACCCAGGGTATTAGTGCCCAACTAATCTGGCATCTGTATAATCACACACATTCACACATCAGACATGCAGAATCTTTTTCTTGTGTGTGCAACACCGTTGAAATATGTGTTCATAGCAGTTTTAGTTTTTTTTTAACAAACTGCATTCTCATGGCATGCTTTAAATGCATGAGTTTAATAACGTGTACGGAGAGAAGCTACTTAAATAACCAGTTTTTCCATTTGTGCATATGGTTTGTTAAAATGAAACAAAAAATCAGATATCATTTGCACCTGCAAAGCAGCTCTTCCACAATTTAAAGATCAACCAATATATTGATTTACCAATGTTGTTCCCATTATTTGACCATTTTACCATAATCGGTTATCCATTATCGGCAATGCTAGAGCTATTTAAAAAATAATCTGCATGTTGTTGCATATGGTTTGACAAATAAAATTGTAGACATTATTTAGGCATGTTTGCACCTGCAATGCAGTTGTTCCACAATACAGATCTTGATCAGTCACCCATTCCTCAATTTCATGTATATTACAGTATGTATATTATTATATGTTATATGTTATAATTTAGTAATAAATAAATGAATATGAAGTTTAAATTAATTGAAAGATCAACTGATATATATCGATTTACCAATATTTTTCCCATTATTTAAGCATTTTACAATAATTGGTTATCGGTTGTGTAATATCGGATTAATATTGCCAGTTACTTTTCCCCTCATTTATTGATTAAAAGCTCTCCTGTCTCCATGTTGAGAGAAATTGTAAGATGTTACTTTAGTTCTAGAATAAATGTGAACATGCATTAACTCTCACTCACTAAAAAACAGATACAGTGTTCTTCAAAATGAATAAAAACACTGAAATACAACTCAAACCTGCAATAATAAAATAGGTTAAATAATACAAATATCCTTTATGTATTTAATCACATTTTATTAACCGATGTCTTTGATGCCGACCTTCGATGATCCAATTCATCCATACTAATAAGCACAAACTACTCAAGATAATCCAACATTTGTTTGTTTATTGCTAAAGAGTTGACATTTGTTCTTCTGCGGTCTACTGTACAGACGACAATTTACTTTTCTCTAAGCCTGAGGCTTTTGGTGTGAAAAGGCTTTTTCATTTGACCAAAATAGAACTTTTTATATTAAAAAACAAACAAGCAAGCCCTGGCCAGATTTAAAAAGTAGCGCAAAAGTAACGTAACGCATTACTTTCCATAAAAAGTTACTAAGTAACATAATTAGTTACCTTTTTAGGGAGTTACCCTAATATTATAATGCATTACTGTTATAAGTAACTTTTTCCAAACACTGATTATTATCTCTGTGAGCGGAGTATAGTTCTGTGTAAATGTCAGCACTTTGTCAGAATCTAGAATGACAAAACATTATTAATTCTGATATAACATACAAGTTGAGAAATGCAATAAAATACGATGTTTTGTTTGTTACATTCCAATATTTCAGATATTATTCAGTGAACTAATATTATCCAGGGAATTATTCTTCACTCTTTATATTAAACAGCTTATAAACCTGCTAAAACTGTAGTTAAAAATGTTGAAAGTTGATGACTCCTATATTTATTTTGCTTGTTAGTGTTGCAGCTGATTTGTTTTATAAATGAAATGTTTTTATTGTTGTAATATGAAGATTAAATGTAACATGAAACTGCTAAATGTCAACATTTTGACTGAAAGGAAGAAAATTAAAGTGAATTAAGGACTTACTTCACTCAGTCATGTATTTACTTTATAGCAGTAAATAAATATCGGTTCTGCATATCGGTTATCGGCCACATTAACTTGCAAATAATCAGTATCGGTTATAAAAAAAGTTGAAAATTTATGATGTATTGTAAGTTGTTCTGTCCTGAATTACCTTGATTGTTAATAAAAATATCTGCACACCCAAAATGCATGCACATCTTGATCAAACAGTAAATGTTTTTTGTGATATGTGTGTTGTACAGGAGCATGCCGTCACTATGCCCTGCACCTGGGTCATGGCCTGTGCTTATGCCCCTTCTGGCTGTGCTGTGGCTTGTGGGTAAGTTTCAATATTTTAGAGGCCAATGCTAATATTAACTTCAGAGAATAAGAGCTACTGTATTATATAAGAATACAGTAATCTTACATAACACAGTAGTCTACAGGAATGAGAATACTCCAGTCGTAATTCATAAAAGTACCTCAAGTGCAACTCTGAGACAGTAATGAAATCCATAAAGCAGTCAAAATATAAATATTTGCTGTGCATTTCTGCAAAATGTTCACATTTCTCTTTGTCTTTCATTCAGTGGTTTGGATAATAAATGCTCCGTCTATCCTCTCTCTTTGGACAAAAATGAGAACTTGGCATCTAAGAAGAAATCTGTGGCCATGCACACCAACTATCTGTCTTCCTGCAGCTTCACCAACTCTGACATGCAGGTGACAGTTTTCACAATTTGAAAAACCAACCATTTTAAGCTCAGAATAGTTTTTGTAAGAGTTAGAGTTAGAGTTTAACAAGTATCATTATTACCATTATAAGATGCAAGATGTCTTTATGCAAGGTATTTTTTCTATTTGTGTTTGAGTGTTAATGTCATATTCAGTATTAGCCATAATTTAGTAACAGACTGGTTTTGCATTGGCATCAGACCCTGTGTGATGTTGCATTCATGCACTGTATTTATTTTAAACCACTCCAACACATTAACAGCCCTTAGAATCAAGAAAATTATTTTTGATCTGCAGAGATGAGTTAAGCTGCAGTGCTCTATGTGCAGACATGGTCAAATTATATTAATTCCTAGTTTAATAATTCAGCTTTAACCAGCGCGCGTCTGTGGCAGAGATGAGTCTGTAATCATTCAGCTGATATTTATAGAACATACTTGGGTCAAAGACGAAAAATGGGTTTAAGCATACAAACAACAAGTGTAATACTGCTTTAAATGGTTGCTGTTTTTCCAGAAAAATAGTAAAAAAAGTTTTCTGTTTAATTTATTTGCATTTTTGTTTTTGTTTTTCTGAGCAAAAAATAAATATCACACGTTTCCCTAATTTATAGAAGACACCCACTAAAATGTAATTCAGTGTAACAGTTTTACAATAAAAATCACTTTATGTCATATTAAAATACAAATAAAATATAGTGCTACAAACATGCTAGTAACTTGTTTTAAACTTTAAAACATTTTATACTTTTAAACTTCCTTTAACTTCTTTACACTTTTCAAACTTTCTGGTCCGGCTTTCTCTGGTTTTGACAAAATGTTTTATCTAGTTAGTTAAATTTGCCACTCTCCTAGGTTTTGCCCATTTGCCAGAAAGAATATTTTACTCATTTAAAACACAATGAAATGTAAAATGCTTCCTTTTAAGCATGTTTTTGAATTTTTACTTAAATATTGTGTCACAGTGAATGACAATGTAACATTATTTCAACCAAATTGTAACATTTTATTCTCCAAAAACTTATTTCAAACCTTAAAAGTAGACTCTTTACTTACATTTAATGTGCTTTCTATGGACATAAAATCACTTTTGTAAATTTCTTTTGACGTGGACATAACACACATTTCTCACAGCAAATATCACAGCAATCCCCTAAAGTTCTCCTGATGTGATTTCTGCTTTAAAAAAGTACCCTGTCATGGATCAATAAGAAAAGCTTTTGTACTGAGTTCAGTGATTAGCTCTGTTCTGTGAGTGCAACAGTCATTTGGAACAATTAAATCTAAAAATAATCACTACAGCTTTCTATTGGGTTTGTGAGTGTGTCATGAGTTTGTTTCAAACAAAGGGTTGGGGTTTTCTCAGTTCTCTCTGTCACACATCACCACTTGTTCCTCTTTTGAGATGATGTTCCAGTCATTGACAACAGAGATTATAAAAAGACGAAGTGAAAGATTTGGTCAGGGCAGGGGATTCAGTACAATTTATTTATAGAACAATAAGTGAAAATTCTGTGGCTTCCGGTGATTATGATTTTTTGTAGGGTTTACGCTCCCAAACTGATTTAAAGGGACAGTTTACCAAAAACTGAACATTCTGTCATCATTTACTCAGATGGTTATTTAAAACCAAGGTACTTCAGGTCAGATGAGGACACAACAAACGTTCTTTTGTTGCATGGTCCTGAGGTAATGGGAATGATCAGTACCTCCACTAGAGGGAGATACAGGTGTTTTGTATATACATATATATATAATTTATTTTTTCAGGTCATTGCAAAATGTCAGGAAGAATTTTAAGTGTTCTATACTTGCTTATCCATTTATTTGAGGCAGATGCATAAGTGTGTGTGTGTGTGTGTGTGTGTTGCAGATTCTGACATCAAGTGGTGATGGCACATGTGCATTATGGGATGTTGAGAGCGGGCAGCTGCTGCAGAGTTTCCATGGTCACTCGGCTGATGTTCTTTCATTGAACCTCGCACCCTCTGAAACCGGAAACACCTTTGTATCAGGGGTCAGATCCTCAAAACACCATCCACACAGACATTTCACACATCCCTTACCAAAAAGAAGTATACTTCCGGTTTTATTAAGTATACTTAAGTATACTTTATGTAGTAAGTATACAAATATCAGTGTACTAGTAGTATACTATTAAGTGTACTATTTCAATACCCCTTGAGACTAAACTGGCCCACCTTCTAGTATATAAAAGTATACTTTTAAGTATAACAGTAGTAAACTTTGAGTACACAACTAGTTTACATCTATGTTTTCAGTTTGTACTGCAAGTATACTAAAAGTGAACTTATAGGTATACTGATAGTTTACTAATTAAACACTTTTTATGCATTTTTAGCACACTTTGAAGTAGTCTCAGTAAACTACTAGTTTAGTAGTTTTAAACTGCATGTATACTCGTAAGCATACTATATGTCCCTATTTAGGTATTAATTTGTATATATATTTTGTTATATGATTATCTGAACATACAAAACATTAAAAAACAAGACATTGTAAACAAGAACATTTTATTCTAGCTTCATGCATTCTTTTTTTAAACACTTGAATGTGGGTAAGTTTCATAAATAAAAATTAAATAAACAACATTTTGAACAAAAAGCTAAAATAAAAGACTATTGATGATAATCCAAACGTAGATGGAGTTGATCAACAGCCCAAAGCTTGACAGTCATTATTTCCTCTTCATGGGTGGACATTTTATTCCATAACGTTACACAGTTTTCCATATCTATGGTTTTGATGCTGTTTTATGTCTGATGATTGTGTTAGATTACATGTGGAAGCATCTGTTGTTTCGGTTTCTTCTTCACTTGTGTTTTGGGAATTCTGTTCAGAAGATGTGCAATAGCGCCCCTAGAGTATAACACTGAAAACACAGATTCTCAGAGCACAAGTAGAGCTCAAATATACTTAGACTTTTTCTAAGTATAAATCAAGTATTATGTCATTTTAAGTATATTTCTGAGAAGTACGTATAAAGTAGACTGAAAGTATACTCTCCTATTTTTTACGTTTAAAATAAGTATACTAATAGCACACTTGATTAAACTTCTATTTCTTAAGGGATCCCATGTGAGATTACTACCATTACAGCTGAAATGCTGTTTATAAAGCTAAAAGAAAGCCCTGTTTGCAAATGATCATCATTAACAGTGTAAATCATTTGGATTGATCTCACATGTTAGGATGTTGTTCAGTCACGCTGTCAGTTTGGGGAATGTGTAGCTATTTTTAGGAGATCATCCTCCTGAGATTCAGTCTGTTGTGTGTGAGTGTTGTTCTGCCGGTCTCTAAAGTGCTGTGTGTGTGTTTCAGGGCTGTGATAAGAAGGCTAATGTGTGGGACATGCGCTCGGGACAGAATGTTCAGTCCTTTGAAACTCATGAGTCTGACATCAACAGTGTGAAGTGAGTGACCCGCTGCACTTTCTAATAATGCTCTTAAGCCACGTTCACACCACAGTTCTTTTCCCTCACTGCAATCTCAAAATAAAGGTGTTTCACGATGCCACAGAAGAACCTTTTTCCATCTAAATGGTTTCATAAAGAACCTTTAACATCTGAAGAACCTTTCTGTTTCACAAAAGGTTCTTTGTGGCGGAAGAAAGTTCTTCAGATTATAAAAAAGTAAGAAAGAGATGGTTCTTTAAAGAGCCTTTGACTGAATGGCTCTTTGTGGAAGCAAAAATAGTTCTTCTATGGCATCGCTGTGAATAACCTTTTAAAGCACCTTTATTTTTAAGAGTGTGTGAATACAAAAATCACATTGAATCTGATATTTTTAATTTTCAATAAGTCTGAGAAATATCAGATTTTTTTTCTTCACAATCTGACTGCCACTCAAATGTTTGGGATCAGTAAGACTTGTTTTTTTTTAAAGACGTTAATGCTCATCAAGGCTGCATTTATTTGATTAAAAATCCAGAAAAAAACAGTAATATTGCAAAATGTTCTTACAATATAAAAATAATGCTGTTTATTTTAATATACTTTAAAATATAATTTATTTTTGTAATGCAAAGCTGAATTTTCATCAGCTGTTACACCAGTCTTAAGTGTCACATGATCCTTCAGAAATCATTATAATATGCTGATTTATTATTAGAATTATCAATGTTGGAAACCGCTGTGCTACCAAATATTTGTATGGAACCTGATATTCTTTATTTCATGATTTTTTGAATAACAAGTTAAAAAGAACAGCATTTATTCAAAATATAAATCAATGTAATCATTTTTGCTATCACTTTTTAAAATCTATGCTATCACTTTTTTATTAATTTAACATTTCCTTGGTGAATAAAAGCATTAAAAGAATAACATGTTTAAAATGTACTGACCCCAAACTTTTGAACAGTAGTGTATATTGTTAGAAAACCTTTCTATTTTAAATAAATGCTGTTCTTTTAACCTTTAATTGATCAAAGAATCCTGAAAAAAGGTCTAAAAGGTTTAAAAAATATATTAAGCAGCACAACTGTTTCCAACACTGATAATAAACCAGTATATTAGCGTGATTTCTGAAGGATCATGTGACACTGAAGACTGGAGTAATGATGCTGAAAATTTTGCTTTTCATCACAGGAATAAATTACATTTTTAAATATATTCACATAGAAAACAGTTTTTTAAAATTCAAATAATATTTCAATATTTTGTATTTTTGATTAAATAAATGCAGCCTTGATAAGCATTAGAAACGACTTTAAATTTATAAACATTAAAAATCTTACTGATCCTATTTTTTTTTTAGTTTTTGAAAGACATATCCGATGCTCACCAAGTCTACATTTATTTGAGCAGAATACAGTCATATTGTGAAGTATTATTACAGTTTAAAACAGCATTACTCCAGTTTTCAGTGTCACATGATCCTTCAGAAATTATTCTAAGATGCTGATTTGCTGCTAAAGAAGCATTTCTGATTTTTAGATTTTTTAGAAAACAGTTGTGCTGCTTATAATGTTTGTTTCCTGGAAAATGTGATACACTATTATTCAAATGGGGTAAGTCAAACTTTAAAAAGAAGAAACTAATACTTCAGTTCAGCAAAGGCACATGAAATTGACCAAAAGCGAGATAAAGGAAAATGTGTTCAATTAAAGATTTATTTTTTAAATAAATGCTGTTCATTTCCCCAATAAAACGAATACAAAACTAAGTGAAAAGATTGCTGCAGCACTGCAAGTGGCAAACACAACTGTATTTATCTTAAGTGTAAGATTGTAAGGAAAAGTTATTATTTAACTCTTCAGATGCACAAGTCTACTCCAGTCCTGTGTCTTCAGATAAAGTGCACCCGTATGTGCGTTGAATATTTCAATATGAAACCATCAGCACTAGTTGGCCTTTGCTGCTATAACAGCTTCCACTCATCTGTGAATAATTTCCACTAGATGTTGCATCATGTCTGTGGGGACTCACTTCCACTGGAGCATCAGCGAGGTCAGGCTCTGATGTTGAAAGATGAGTTTTGACTTGCAGTTGCCATTCAGTGTTCATTTGGGTTCATGTCTGGGTTATATGCAAATATAAATGGACCTGTCTTCACAGTCAAATTCATGCTAAAACAAAACGTCCCAATTATACTTGCATCATTTATATTAGGAGATTGCATGCATAAAGCTGAAATTGCCACCTGTTTATTAGAATAGGGCGTCCACATCATTTGAGCCATGCATGCAAAGCATATGCAGTGCCTTGAAAAAGTATTCATACCCTTTCATTTTTTTCACATTTTGTTATGTTGCTGCCTAACTACTTTAAATTACTTTTTTTCCCCACATCAATCTACACTCCCTACTCCATAATGACAAAGGTTTTTAACATTGGTGCAAATTTATTAAAAATAAAAAACGGAAAAATCCCATTGCATAATTATTCATACCCTTTTCTGGGACACTGGAAATGTATCTCAGGAGCATTCATATTGCTTCTAGATGTTCCTACACTTGGAGTGGAGTTAAACTGTGGCAAATTCATGTGAATGAGTCTGATTTAGAAAGACACACACCTCTCAGAAAAGGTCTAACAGCTGAAAATGCAGATCAGAGCAAAAACCAAGATAACTGCCTGTAGAGCTCAGAGACAGACTTGTGTTAAGGCGATGATCTAGAGAAGAGTTCAGAAACAAATCTGCTGCATTGAAGGTTGACAGAAGCATTCTCCATAATGGAAGACGATTGGAACAACTAGGACTCGAGAAAATGTCTGCCAGCCCCCATCCAAGCTGACAGAGATGGAGGCAAAGAATGGCAGATAATTGCCAAATGCAGATGTGCAAAGATGGTCACATCAGACCCAAAAACACTTGAGGCTGTAAAGCTGCTTCAACTATGGACTGAGTTAAGGGGATGAATACTTATGCAATCTACTTATTTCAGTGTTTGATTTTTAATAAATCTGTAAAATTAGCAAATCTGGTCATTATTATGGTGTATGGAGTGTGAATTGATATGGGGAATTTTTTTTAAAGCAATTATAACGCTGCAACAAAACAAAACGTGACAAAAATGAAGGGGTATGAATATTTTTGCAAGGCATTGTACTTGACAAAATAAGTGATAAAATGGTAAAACTTTGAGGAAAAAGTTAGAATTGGCCATTTAGGTGTGAACATAGCCATAGTGTTGTCTTTGTGTTTTAATTGTCAATTCTCTATGAATGCAGGTATTACCCTAGCGGAGATGCTTTTGCAACTGGATCTGATGATGCTACGGTACGTTTTTCTACATTGCAACACACCAGTTACGCCATATTATTTCAAAACAATCAACAGGCTTCTCAAAGATTGCAAAGGATTGATTGACAATCAATAAAGTAAAATCTGTTGCCCTGTGTCCACTGATTAAAGCGAGACACTGCAGATGAATAGGGTAAAAATTAACTCATAGTTATCACCTTACTTACTCAGCTGATTGATTACATTGATACTTGCAAACATTTTTTGTATTACAAGTTTTCTAAAGTGTTAGGTTTAAATATGCAAATGAGCCATTATTTAATGAAATATGCGCTAGTTTGCATACATTTCTAGTACAAAAATCTAAACACTGGTTGAAGTCAGTTTCAAAATTCTTGTTTAATGTTTTTATGTTTTTATCTCATTTTGTCACTCCATAATTCATAATCCCTCGGTAAAAACCTTCAGGATATAGACAAGAATACAAAAGTAAAGTGTGGTGTGTGTAAGAGCTACTGAAGTGGAGATTTATGGCTCAGTGTAGGAGAAAAAACTCATGGCCTTTAAAAATATGGATTGTAAATGAAACCAATTGACACAAATAGATAAAGTGCTATAAAAGAAACACTTAACATTGTCTTTTTGATGTTTCCTTTCCACTAGTCTGAAAAAACACTTTTGGAGACACCAAAAAGCCTAAAATCTCAAACTTGACAAGTGCATGAAAAAACTGTTTTTGCCTGCAAAGTTTGACATGAATGGCTTGATGATTGGTTTAATTATACACAATGACCTTTTGATGACTTGATCTTTTAATAATGCTGATCAAAGTAGTTTTAGAGCTGATAATGTGTGAGAGTGGATTAGAACAGATGTTTGTGTGTTTAGTGTTCAGTAAGTCTGCTGTTGTTATATTCCTGGTCAAGGTCCATGAAGTGCGTCCTTGTTTTGAAATCAAACATGTCAGCTGTTAGTCAGTCACTGAGACTCCATGAGTCGGTTCATACTGATCTCACGGTCAACTTTCGTCTCGTTTCAGTGTCGTCTGTATGACCTGCGAGCTGACCGTGAGGTTGCCATCTACTCTAAAGAGAGTATCATATTTGGAGCCTCTAGTGTGGACTTCTCTCTCAGTGGTAAGAAAGCGGACACAGGCCCTCAAGACAGTGTTCAAGTGTTCACCTAAAAATAAAAACGTAAAAATTCATCAAAAATCATTCATTTTCTCAGTTGCCATTCCATTTGTTTTTGCAACTCTCAAGTCTCAATTGAGCATGTCAGGGTTCATACAAGGTGTTTAAAGTGCTTGAATTTTACTTTTTTTAAATTTAAAGGATTAGCTTACTTCCTGAACAAAGATGTACAGATAATGTACCAAGATGTTCATGTCATTCTTTCATCAGTCATAAAGAAATTATGTTTTTTAAACGATTGATTATTTATTAAAAAAAAAATTTAATATACTAAATATAATTTATATTCTTTTTAACCTTAAACGCTCGTCTTGTCTAACTCTGTGTGACCAGTTTTTCCCCTGGTCATGACAGTTAGGGTACATCTAAAAACTCCTGTCTCATTTTCTCCTCCAACTTCAAAATCATCCTACATCACACTTTTACCTTTTTTTCTTGTAAAGGGTGTTTGATCTTCGTTGCATGTTTACTTTATAAACACTGGGTCGGTACTTCTGCAGCGATGTAGGACGATTTTGAAGTTGGAGGAGAAAATGAGGCGGGAGTTTTTAGACTTACCCTAACTGAACGTAGACAAGACGAGAGTTTAAAGTTAAAAAGTATATCAATTGCAATAAAACAATAAATAAATAACCGATCGTTTCGCTAGATAAGACCCTTCTTCCTCGGCTGGGATCATTTAGAGCTCTTTGAAGCTGCATTTAAACTGCATTTTGGAAGTTCAGATTTGGGGGCACCATGGAAGTCCACTATATGGAGAGAAATCCTGAAATGTTTTACTCAGAAAACATCATTTCTTTACGACTGAAGAAAGAAAGACATTCATCTTGGATGACGAGGGAGTGAGTACATAATCTGTAAATTTTTGTTCCTTTAAGGCCTGGAAAACCCTTGAAAATAGCAATATTTCTATGAAAAGTGCTTGAATTATTGAAAGACAATCATTTTAATTTTGTCAATACTCACATATCTTTTCACGCAAAATTCATGCAACATACTTTTTTCGCTTATTTCAGCTAATGTTAGAAAACAATTGAGCTAAGCAAGTAGTAGTAGTATTGACAGTGGCGCATAAACATGACTGAAGATGCGAAAAGCGGAACAGATGAACCAAATCAATTGAGTCATTTACGCTGGAACCACTCCGATCGATTCAACCTCGTGACTTTGATCATTCATTTCAAGCAATTCACTAGCGAAAACCAGATCAAATCAAAAGAGCCACTCATTTTTGAGTTTCAGCATTGCTCTTTTAAAAAGCACGTAGAGATGAGTGAAACCTTTTCGAAACTCTGAATGAGTTAAACCAGGCGTCTTCAACGTTTTTCCGGGCAAGGACCCCTTTGGTGATAGAGACATGGGGCAAGACCCCCTGATATAAAATGTGTGAAACATAGCCTCTGATATTAATCATATTACGCTAGTTATATTATTTTTAGACAGAACCTTGTTGTTGTTGTACATGCCTCATGGTCTACAATTTATTAAGTTGTTCACAGTTGTCTTAATTATTTATAGTTTCATGCATTTTCCCTATAAAGTCAGGTGGACTATTACACAATTACATGAATTTCAGCTTTAATTAATAGAACTTTACATTTAATTTTAGTTAGGTGGACAAGTATACATTTACATGAACTTCAGCCTTAATTTTAATAGAACTTTACATTATAATACGATTCTGAATAAAATGAGAATCTCGATTTTTTTTTTGCTTAGAATACAGATCACGGTTCTCTATACAAATAAGACATAATGCACTTTGCTTTAAATTTAAATAAATGTACACTGCAAAACAAGTCAAAATTAAGTGTGTTTTTGCTTGAATTGCTTGTGTTTTATTTTTAATACATTTGTCAAATTTGGTGTATGGAGTGTAAATTGATGTGGGGAAAAACTAATTTAAAGCAGTTTAACATAATGCTGCAACAAAACGTTAAAAAACAAAAATGAAGGGGTGTGAATACTTTTGCAAGGCACTGTAGCTCGAGAAGACTTGTACAATGTGTCAGCTGTTTTGTTTTGGAACTTAAAATCCAGTTTATTTTCATTGCATCCCAAAGAGAACATTTGTCTTTAAGTGGTTTGAAACAGCGAAACGGTGACTAAACGATGACAGAATTTTTATTGTTGCTTAATGATTTCTTAAACTGGTCATTGGTTGTGATGTTGCTCTGACTCCTCGCTTACATGTGATGCACTGACTCCAGGTTTTTACTAGCGCTTTTATATACAGTCCCTATTTTGGTACACAGGACACATGGTTAATACTGACAGATATCTGCTGTAATGAAACCCAGGGTTTCCAAGGAATGTTGCTCAACAGTCAAATAAGAGAACAGGCGAGTATCTCAGCTGTGTGGCCCACACTGGCCAGGATAGCATGTGTCTAACATGTGTCATCATCATCATATTGCTCAAGAAGACTATTATGATGTACTGTAGTCTTCGAAAACCCTTAATAAGCTAAAAATACTACAATTATGACAATTTTGTCATCGTTTACTCACTCTTGTGTTGTTCCAAACCTGTATGACTTTTGTGGAACCCAAAAGGAGAAGTATAGCAGGATCATATTTTTCCAGACCATGAAAGGGACGGACAGTGGCTGGTTACAAAACAATGACCAAAATCTCCATAAAAGTACCACAAAAATCTTTGAACTTAAATCTAGGTTTAACCAAAACATGTTTGTTTGTGTGAGTCATGTGAAATCAGCATTTCTTGTTTGTTAATAGTTTACTGATAATCGTCCTCTCGGGTGTAGCTGACAAATGACAAAAAGGAGTGAATAAAAATGTCTGAGCATTTATACTGAACAGTATTTTACTAAATAATGCAATTAAATACACAGACAATTAAAAGACAATTCATGTCCTGTAATATTTTCCCTGCTTTATAGCTGAATCGAGTTTCATAATTGATTAACTTTGAACTGTTATTGAACTCTCACTGACTCTTATTGAACTGAACCAAATCAATATTGAGCTGTTTTGAGCTGAATAATGCCTTCTGTAGATCTGTAGAACTTTGCACTGTTATTGAACTGAACTTAACACTAATCTGACTTGTTCTTGTAACACTGATCTGAATTTGTTATTGAGCTAAATTGAATCAACATTAAACTAGAGACAGTATTGTTGGTATACTCAGCCTTAGAGCTCAAATTGAATTAATTTCATAATTGATTAATTTTGGGGCACAACCTCAGTTTGTTTAAATCCACGTGGAGTTCAGACTATAATTTTTATTCACATTAATTTCACACTTGTCTAGTGCAAATATGCCGCTTTGTTTCATAATTACAGTGTATACGTTTTTCGTTATTTACCTCAAAAGAAAGGAAGTGAAACGTTACAATATGCCCCGTAGTTGGATACATTGTAACATCTGAGGGGCACGTTGTAACAACCATATGACAGCTTAAAATGTTATCTGGTGGAATTAAAAAAAATATACACGACAAACTATAATTTTTTTATCAATAAAATAATTCAAAATGAAATTAAAAAAATAATAATTTTCACATTGTTTCTCATAAAACAACATCTTATCAAAATGTTATGGGGTTTCAAATTAAAATATGACTTTCTGTTATGAAACGGGACATTAATTTCATGCATGTCCACTGCAGAGGACACCAGGACTTGGTGCATGTTTATTACAAGTGAATAGGGGAATAAATTATATTTCAATATTGCTATGAAATATTAGATATTATTATGAAAATCTTGACAATTATTACACTTATTTGTTCATTATATATTGCCCCAAAAACACATTAATATGCAAATTATATATGTTTTATTGATGCATTGTTTATAATGGGAAAACCTGTTCATGGTTTATCAAATCATTCTGTTATATCTTTTTTTAAAAATAGTTGAGAATCATCTTTATATAAAGTTTGGTATGAAAAATAAAAATTGATTTGTGACATCAATTTTTGCTTTTTATGTCTATTCATGACTTATATATATATATATATATATATATATATTTTTTTTTTTTTTTTTTAAAGCCCTAGTGTCCTCTAAAGAGGACATAGCATAACATATGGATAAAATATAATTTTTCAAAAATTTTATTTTTCAATTTTGTTCTTATACTCAATGTAATGACATGAAAAAATACTAAAATCTCAAAACATTTTTTCCTGGTAGTCATGAGAATATACACTGCAAAAAATGCTTTTCTTAGCTTAGAATTTTGGTTTTGTTTCCAGCCAAAATATCTAATGATTCTTAAATCAAGAAGGATTTTCTAGACAAGTAAAAATTATTTTCTTGTTTTCAGAAAAAAATAATCAAAACTAAGTGCTTTTTCGCTTAAAAGAAGCAAAATAATCTGCCAATGGGGTAAAAAAATTTTTTATCTTGTTTTCTGTTTGAAATAAGATATTTTTTCTTACCCCACTGGCAGATTATTTTGCTTTGTTCTAAGCAAAATCTCACCCAATTTTGACTTGTTTTTTCTGAAAACAGTCTAGAAAATCCTTCTTGATTTAAAAATTGTAAGATGTTTGACTGGAAACAAGACAGAAAATCTAAGTAAGAAAAGCATTTTTTGCAGTGTAAATAAATGTGGCTTATTATACTAAACAGTAACCATTTTTCCTCATTTCTTTTCCGCAGGCCGACTGCTGTTTGCAGGATATAACGACTACACTATCAATGTCTGGGATGTCCTGAAAGGCACCAGAGTGGCAATCCTCTTTGGCCATGAAAATCGGGTCAGCACCGTGAGGGTGTCCCCTGATGGTACTGCGTTCTGCTCAGGATCGTGGGACAACACTTTGCGGGTGAGTGTCTGCTTCAGCTCCTCTGGGGAAAGTGGCTTACGTAATATACTGCAGATAGAACACGGTTTCGCTCTTTACTGGCATTAAGGACTAACAATAGATGGCAGGGACTGGCAGCGGTTATAGGTGTTTTACAGCATCCTGTGATGTCGGTCCTCTGAGAGCAGCAGGGGAATTACGCAACATAGGTCACAGTTTCCCTGTGGTCTTTTCTCTCTAAACTGCACACATAGCGTAAAGAAACTTCTTCGTTCCTCTTTTGCAAACAAGCCTATGTTGTGATGATTAAAGAACAATTTGGTCTCCTAATTTTGTCTCATTTCTTTGCAGATCTGGGCTTGAGGAGTTGTTCTGCACCAGTGTGAGAAGATGTTTTAACTTGGGCTTCTTAGTGTCACAGCACACAGATTCTAATCTAGACATCCTGACTTTTGTACTATCTTAGCACAATTAGGTGTCTCTCTTCCTAGTGCCCTCCACTAATATTGGCACCCTTATAAATAAGAGCAAAGGTGACTGAAGATAAATCTGCATTGTTTATCCTTTAGATCTTTTATTCGAAAAATTCAGAAAATTCTAACCTTTCCTAGAAGTAAAACGATGGAAACTGAGGGGGAAATCTCATTATGAAATAAATGTTTTTCTCTAGTTCACGTTGGCCACAATTATTGGCACCCCTAGAAATATCTCTGAAGGATATTCCCATTAATGTTAGTTTTTTAGCATTGTAATTCTATTGTTTTACTTCAATGACAGGTTAGAATTTTGTGATTTTTTTGAATGAAAGATCAAAACGATAAATTATGCAGATTTATTTTTTTACATCCACCTTTGCTCATTTTTACCAAGGGTGCCAATATTAGTGGAGGGCACTGTATATAATAATAATATATAAAATATACTATTTGAAAAGGATTGCTGTTCCAGTATTAGTTTGGAAAATATTTTTTTAAATTTAAAACTCAAATGTTTTAATATAATGGTCTATACTTTTGTAGGCATATTTTATGGTAATGATTTGAAGAGAGTTGATTTCAGTACTTTTGCATTTAGATCAAACACACATATATATATATTTAGAAATTTGAATTGTACTTTCATGATTGATTTCTGCTTGCACTAGAATTACAAAATATTTTACTGTAAGTCTAATATAGTTGTTTAAAATCAATTAGTAATCACAGATTTCTTTGTTTGTCCACATCAGTATTGATCCTAGTTTTCCTGAAAATATACATTATATGTTTAATATTGTTTGTCGTCTCCAGTTGTTAAATGTTGACACTGTATTCAGGAGAATTAAAGTTAAATTACTGTTTTGTCTGTGTGTATCTGGTGGTGTCTCCTCAAGTATAGTAATCTCATAAATCCTACAGAATGAAGTGTTTTGAAGGGTAAAAATGCCTGTAGTTTTGTGTGAGGGGTAGGTTTAGATTTAGGGTTAGGGTAAAGGGATAAAAAAATATTAGTGTCTATGAAATGAACCCATAAAGCATGAAGAATGTTTATATTGTGTTATAAAAGAGATAGGATTAGTTCACTGCTAGAACAAACATTTACAGATAATGTACTCACCCCCTTGTCATCCAAGATGTTCATGTCTTCCTTTCTTCAGTCTTAAAGGAATTGTTTTTTGAGGAAAACATTTAAGACTTTCTCCCAATATAATGGATATGGTGCCCGCGAGTTTAAACTTCCAAAATGCAGTTTAAATGCAGCTTCAAAGGACTCTAAATGATCCCAGCTGAGGAAGAAGGGTCTTATTTAGCGAAACGATCAGTTATTTTCAAAACAAATTGACAATTTATATACTTTTTAACCTCAAACGCTCGTCTCGTCTCCTCTCTGCGATGCACAGGCGTTGTGTGTTACGGTTAGGGTATGTCGAAAAACTCCCATCTCGTTTTTGTCTTCAGCTTCAAAATCGTCCTACAAAGTTGTTTTACCTTTTTTTGTACAGAGTGTTTGATCTACTTTGTATGTTCACTTTGTAAACACTGTGTTAGTACTTCTACAGCAATGTAGGACGATTTTGAAGTTTGTGAATAAAACAAGATGGGAGTTTTTTGTTGTTGTTTTTTTGTTCTGGAAGTGAACTAATCCTTTAAATACTTAAATATATGAACTTTTAATAACAAATAAATAAAGTTAACATTTGTGTCTTGTTTCGTCTCTGCTATGCGCATACGTAATCTGTGTGATCCGGGTCAATACAGTAAGGGTATGTCGAAAAACTCCCATCTCGTTTTCTCCCCCAACTTTAAAATCGTCCTACATCACTGCAGAAGAACCAACCCAGTGTTTACAAAGTGAAAATACAAAGAATATCAAACGCCCTTTATAAAAAAAGGCAAAACAGCTTTGTAGGACAAGCATTTGAACTTAAAAAGTATATAAATAATAAATTTGTTAACAAAATTGCCAATTGTTTCGTTAGATAAGACCCTTAGAGCCCTTTGAAGCTGCATTTAAACTGCATTTTGGAAGTTCAAACTTGGGGGCACCATACATATCCGCTAATTGAAGAGAAATATTCTCTCAAAAAAAAAAAAACTTATTTACGACTAAAGGAAGAAAGACATGAACATCTTGGATGACAAGGGGGTGAGTACATTATCTGCAATATTGTTCTGGAAGTGAACAAATCCTTTAAGAACTTAAACATATTAACTTTTATAAACAGATAAATAAAGTTAACATTTGCAGCAGTCAGCACTTTACAGAGTAATGACATTATATTTTATCTATATAAGGCTGTGGTGTCGTGAAACAGAAACTCAATATGGAACAAAACTATTGACTATTGACTATTACGTAAGCTTTTTTTTTTTTTTTTAACAAACTACAGCAAAGATATATACAAATATAACAAGACATCCAAACAAAATAAAAAATTAAAAATAACATAAATAAAAGGTTTACATTTTACAATTTAGATGTAAGTATGCAAAGATACAATTTGACAAAAAAAAGATATATACATATATATACACACCTACAGTGTATAAAAATTCACTTTTCGATCAACTTTAACTCTTTAGCAAATACAATTGTATCTTCACATTTTTTATTATCAATACATTGAAGAGAAGCTATATATGAATGAAAATCAACCATAAAACCCTTTAAACAAGGTTTAGAATTATTTCTTTTACTTTTATGAATATGAAATTTTCCAAATAAAATAATCAGATTTAACATAAAACTACCAGATATACTTTCAGATTCAAAATATACTAAAACATCCTTTGAAGTCAGATCACAACTATAACCAGTTTTCTCTTGGACGTACAAAGATAATTCTTCCCCAAACTTTTCTGAATGACGGCATTCATAAAAAAGATGAAACACACTTTCTGGTTGATCTGAACAAAATGAACAGTTTTCATCAATATCCATTCATTTTGACAGAGTATAATTGCTCACATAAATATTATGTAGGATTTTCAAATGTAATTCCTTAAGTTTATTAGGTATACAAAATCTAAATGGGAGCAACCAAGCTTTTTTCCACACAATATCTGTGAAGCAACTATTCCCAAATGAATTCCCTCTAGGTTTTAGAGCTGTACTTTTATAAAATAATAATCTAATACATTTGTTTGTACACTCATTACTATTAATATCTACTCCATTTAAATAAAGTGTAGGTTCAGTTCTATGGACATTGCATGACAACATATGGCTTGGGGCGTACGTGAGCTACAATGTGAAAGGAAAGTGTCATGACGCAAGAGGAAAGGGGTGTGGTTTAGGTTGATAAAGCTCGTGCTATAGGGTGGAGTAACTGAGCGTCTTCAATGAGATCTGACTGCTGTTTGCGCAACTGTCGGTGGAGAGCGCAGTCTGACATCGCTGGGAGGGTGAGCTGCTTTAATATTTCCACTTTTATCGAGAGAAATGCTGAAGGGAGTTTATACAATGCCTTTCAGATTCAGACTTTGTTTAAATATGTTGAGGAAAACCTATATTTCAAACCCGTACTGTTGGCTCGCTTCTTTGTGTTCCTGTGCGTTATGGCGCAGCCGGCTTTGTGTTTCACTGTATTGCGTGCGCCGTCTTTCATTTCTCAATGCTGTGTTTTTATCAAACTGAGCTCATTCAGATGCGTTCTATGGTGTAATACTAGTAGCAAACGGATGTAAGAAGGTTTACGGTGAACATTGTTGAATCTGAATGTCATTTTGTTTCATATAGGCCTAAATCCAGAGAAACAGCCGCTGCTTAAACCAGCCGCTATTATGAATCATCCACCTATTTATGAACTGAAATGCGTTCTGTGCTAAATTAATGCTGCAGAGACATAAACACAAGCGCTTGCTTGAATTAGCCTGTAATGAAATACAGTTATTTATGAAACTGGTCAATTTGAACCAACAAATGAAAACATTATGCAATCTGAATGATTGTGACTCTGAATGACAAGTACAATGTACATAGGATTAGTTATGATTTGACAGCAGTTAACTGCAATATTTTGGTGAATTCGTGTTTACCATTGTCACTTTATTTTTTACATCAGACTATATAAGGGTAGTTTAAATAATAATAGCAAATAAAAAAACATAAGTTTAAAATTTTAATTTTTTTTCCATATAATTTATTTTAATACTGTAGAGTGACAAATTAGTGTTAAAAGTGTACATATGTGACCTTGAACCACAAAATCAGTCTTAAGTAGCAAGGGTATATTTGTAGCAATAGGCAAAAATACATTGTATACATTAGGATATTAAGTAAAGATCATGCTCCATGAAAATATTTAGTAAATTGCATAATGCAAATATATAAAAACTTAAT
>NC_133371.1:7168698-7282224 GCF_049309525.1 Garra rufa | reverse complement strand
GACATGTTCATGTGGTAACCATACACGATTCAACCTTCCAACTGGCATGGTATCATGGCTAATTACTGTACACTGTTCAGATAAACACAAACATCTTCTGCAAAGTCAGATCGCTCCACTGAGCTGGAAAGAGAGGTGATGATTGAGAGCGATATCTCCAATATTGATACTGAGTTTCCACATTGGGACCAAATGAGCTGTTTCCTTACTGTATACAAATGACTCACTGTATTGTGCGGCCATGGCATGGTTACTTATTGTAAGAGTACAAAAGAGACATGTTATAATGGTGTGTGTTTTTAAATAAATGATACAAATGACTAGTTAAGTTTTGAAACGCCAGTAATCAGCTAGGATTCCTGCACAGCCACTAGAACTTGAAATTAAGCTTCCAAAATGGAGTTTTCACAGTGATGCTATAAAAGAACTTTATATTCAACAGTTCCAAAAAGGACCATTGTTTTTGTTTTCTTAGTATGAAAAACCTTTTTTTTTTACTTCAAAGAACTTGGAAAGCTCCCATGGATGTCAAAGGTTCTTTGTAGAACCATCAATGTCAATAAAGAACCTTTATTTTTAAAGGAGTAGTTCACTTTCAGAACAAAAATGTACAGATAATGTACTCACCCCCTTGTCATCCAAGATGTTTATGTCTTTCTTTCTTTCTTCAGTCATAAGGAAATTATGTTTTGTTTTGTTTTTTTGTGGAAAACATTTCAGGTGCCCCCGAGTTTGATCTTCCAAAATGCAGCTTCAAAGGGCTCTAAACTACCACTGCCCAGGAATGAAGGGTCTTATCTAGCAAAACGATCTGCTATTTTCTAAAATTACAATTTATATACTTTGTAACCTCAAATGCTCATCTTGTCTAACTCTGTGTGTATTCTGTGTAGAGATCAAAAAGTATATAAATTGTAAATGTTTTTAGAAAATAGCCGAATGTTTCGCTAGATAAGACCCTTCTTCCTCGGATCATTCAGTGCCCTTTGAAGCAGCATTTTGGAAGTTCAAACTCAGGGGCACCATAGAAGTCCATTATATGGAGAGACATCCTGAAATGTTTTCCTCAAAAAACATAATTTCTTGATGACTGAAGAAAGAAAGACATGAACATCTTGGATGACAAGGGGGTGAGTACATTATCTGTAAAACTGTGTTCTGAAAATGAACTACTCCTTTAAGAGTACATCCACTAAATATAACCCAACATCAGGTTCTTTCCTGGCATTTATGTTCTATGAAGATCCTTTAACATCTATGGAACCTTTCCAAGTTCTTCATAGTGGAAAAGGTTCTTTAGATCATTTAAATGTTCTTTAAACTTAAAAACACAAAGAATAAGGAACTTTTTCACTGAAAGTTTCTTTGAGGAACCAAAAATGGATCTTCTAAACCCTCTTTTAGGAATGTTTATTTTTAAGAGTGCCGTTAATGTTAATGTTGCTATTTACACTGTAAAAAGTTTTCACCAGTTTCAACATAAAAACTTAAGTTTAGCAGCTGCATTAAAATTTTAAGTTAAATCAACTTAAAAGTACAAGTCATTTTAACTAATTTTATTGTTGTGAGTTGAAATGAATAGTAGTTTTAAGTTGATTTAACTTACATTTTTAAGGCAGCTGCTGAACTTTAAGTTTCTAAGTTGAAACTGTAAAAACTTTTTACAGTGTACAGTGGGGTACAGACTAGAATCTGTAAACATATGATATATTTATTTGAGCTTATATATTTCAGTCTGTCCTGTCTGTAAATATAAGCATGCTGTGATTACAAATATCTCGGTTCCCCTCATCTGCGGTCTTGAGTCAGCAGCCGCTGTGGTCTGACTGTATCCCACCAATATGAGATGCGCAATTCACAACAGAATCTGAAACCTTGTAACAAGTTCAAAGTTTGGACACACTTGCCTGAATTTCTCTTCATTTTAATTGAAATTTTAAACACATAAAGATTGCAAAAGTGGGTTTTCACAGCGATGCCATAGGAGAACCACCTTGGGTTCCTCAAAGAACCTTTCAGTGAACCATTTTATCTTAGCATGAAGAACATCTTCCACTATAAAGAACCAATGAAAAGGTACATCGTGGAACCTACACTACCTTCAGAGAACCTATATTTCTAGGAATGTAGATTATAGAATTCAACCATACCGTCAGTTTACTTGGAGCTGGTGAATCTCTGTGGATGAAGTGGAGAGTTATTGATGCCCCCAAGCCTAGAGTGAGCAGGGTGGCCCAAACAAGCAATCCTCGGATCAGCTTCCTCTGATGTGCCAAAGCAGCACCACCACCTCCTCCACACCTGTCAGCCGTTTTATCAGCGTAGTAGTCAGCAGATAGAGACATGACGCCCGACAGGCTCAGTGCAGGTCAAGTGTGAGAGACGAGTGAGGAAACTGAGTCGAAAACACTGGGATTGATGATGTAGAATGAGCGTGGCCTCCACCTCTCGTCTTCTGGTTGGCCCGTACACAAACCTCAGAATGTGTCAAGCTTCCTGTATGATGGCTTGGTGTTTGTGTAAGTGAGTGTCTGTGTTCCTGTTTAGAGTTTCTCAGCAGATGTCCAAGAGGAGTGCTGTAGTGTACTTTCCCCTAAAGCATGGGTGATGTGCAATATGAAACACCTCTCGTCTGGGCAGGGACAGGCCCTCCTACTCGCTGTCAAGCGGAGGGAAGCAGGTGTCATAGTCCCTTTAATAGACTGCTGGGAGTTTTTACACTACAAAACCATCACATTCTGTAGACCACATTTGACGCACAACATGAGACCTGTACTAAAGCATATACCGCGCTGTCGTGAACAGGTGCAGGTTTCGTTTTTTTCTTGCCGTAACTTGCTCAGTGGCCGAAGTAAGCTTGTTCTGACATGTTCTGACAGGAAGGAATTCGGAGTTGTGGCAGCCACCACATTTACCACACTGCATTAGACCAGTACTAAAATGTGCCATGTTTATTTTTTGCATACGTTGTTATTCTGACTTAACATGTTCTGACATGTTTTATCAACATGCTGAAGTGTAGAAAATGTGTCTGGATGAAAGATATGAAGAGAAATTATACACAATACAGTTGAGAGTCAGATTTTTTTATGTATTTGAAAGATGCCAAGGCTGCATTTGTTTGATTAAAAATACAGTAAGAACAGTAATATTGTAAAATATTATTAATATTTAAAATAACTAGTTACTCTTTTTAAAATGTAATTTATTTTTGTGATGCAAAGCTGAATTTTCAGCATCATCACTCCAGTCTTCAGTGTCACATGATCCTTCAGAAATCATTTTAATATGCTGATTTGCTGCTCAAGAAACATTTTTTATTATTATAAGTATTGAACAGTTGTGAGGTTTAATATTTTTCTCAGTACCATAATACTTCTTTTGGGGGGAATAATTGGTAGATAGAAAGTTCAACAAAATAGTATTTTTTTTTTAATTGGACATCTTTTGTGACATTATAGATGTCTAGATGTCATTAATTTCACTTTTGATCAATTTAATGTGTTCCTGCTAATTGAAAATTCATACTAACTTAATAATTCTTTAATTTAATGATATAAAATCTATAATATAACACAATTTTTATATATTTATATGTTTAACCTTTTTTCTTTTTCACAGTAAAAACATAAAATCAAGATGAAACAAAAAAGAAATAGCTTGTGGTTTTTTTCAATGCATTGCATTGCATCGAAGGAGAAAATCGTAATAAAAATGCTAGTGGTTCAAAAAACAATTTTTAAAAAAAGGCTAATTTCTTCTTATTTTGGGGTGTAAAATGAGCTAGAAATATTCTTGACAGATTTTGTGATATTCAGTCTAATATGGTCATGTACAAATCTATCTACACTTGCACTATTGGCTATTGACAATTTTGTGTCTTAAGACTTTTACGAATTAAAAAAAGCACGTAACCTATATACGATTACACTTCTGATGATATGACCCAATTGTGGTTTTCCCTTATGTGACGCAGAATCATACAAAAAAAGCCTGAATATATAAATTAATGGCATGTTAGTAACAGAATTAGTAATAAAGAATCAAGAAGTTAGGAATATTCTCTCCTGATTCCCCTTTAACTTCCCTAGAATTCATTTTACTTGGAGGAAACTTGTTATGCAAATGTCACGCGATCATGAGTAGTGTATGTGTGGTTCAAGTATACCCTACATTCTGGAGACCCTTAATGTCCCCATGAAGATGGCAATATCCAAAATCCTTGTCCTTGTGAGGACATTCTTTAGTCCCTATGAGGAAACAAGCTTATAAAACATACAGAATTAAGATTTTTGTAAATCTAAAAATTAAAAAATGTTTTCTGTGAGGGGTAGGCTTAGGTGTAGGTTTAGGGTCAGGGGATAGAAAATAGTGTTTTTACAATATAAAAATCATTACACCTATGGAATGTCCCCATGAAACAAAGAAACCTACGTCCTGTATACAATGAGCTCCAGTCTGTGGTCTACCTGTGAAAGTTTAATGCCACACATGCTCTATACGTATGACTCTTGCTATTTGTCATCAGCCAGATAAAGTGTTTCATGACACCTGCAGACAAATAATAAACCAATAAACCACAAAGTGAGAAATGATGAAATATCAACACTTTCCAAAGCCACAAGAGATTTTCCCAGCTTTTAAGGCCTTGGGTGAGATAATAAATCAATGAAGAAGAAAATCAAAAGAGGAACCTTGCTGTTCAGATGGATTTGATTGAGAGGAACCGAAAGAGATGCTGAGGCACATTTCAAAGATTAGGTCATCTATCTAGGGCGAGCGAGGTTAGTGACTGGTCACACTTGTGGGTGGATCTTCTATCTTACCAGAGGAAGTTCAGACCTTCAAAAAAAAAAAAAAAGATGTGTGGGGACACGATGGGGATGTTATGTATGGTATGTCTGACATCTCTCTCCTACTCAATTTCCATCCTTAACCAACTGACCGTGTTCACAGTACATCTAATAAGCATATTAATGCCATAGAGGAATCATTTTAGGTTCCTCAAGTAAAAAGTCATTTTTTTCTCGAACATTTTAATAATCTTAAGAACCTTCATCCACTATAAAGAACCTTTAGTGGAATGTAAAAGTTCCATAGATGTTAAAGTTTCTTTGTGGAACCAAAGTGTACAGGTATATCACTACTTTGAAAGGCTGTCAGTGGAACAACTAAAGATGACACATGTTAAGTGAGATAAAGCCCATGGGGGATTTTGAAGGTGAGACAATGTACAATGTCAAAGTGTGACATTAATCCAGCTCAGGATGGATTTGCTGCTGTAATTTTCATACGGTTGGCAATAAAGAGACACAACCATCCATTCACTTCAACGGGCTCTGGGATTTAATCTTTAAGTATCAGATATTTTCCATGTAAAAACATCCCTTTACATATGTGACGTACATTTAATTTTCACTTTCACACACACATACATTGGTGGCACACATACAAAGGAGAAGTAGTCCATTGTAACCATCGGGTTTTTTTTTTTTTTTACTGATAACATACAGTCTTGTCCATATTTTAGATGCAGCCTGTCCACCATATTTTCCCGTGGCTTCAGGTCTCATCCATGTATAACTATTTTTAGCTGTACAAAACAGCTGGTTTTGCTGCTTGTTATTGCAAATTGGTGTGTGTTGCCATATTGTTTTAATGTATTATATTAATTATGTACACACAGGTTTGTAGTGAAAACAGTTTTACATTTTACTGGATGTTGTAATTCGTCTCGTTATTTCTCTATAGCGGCTAATGAACCGGAAGTCTCGCCTTGAAGACAGCGTTGAAGCATATAACGTGGATACTGGCCAATAATAGTCTTGGATCATGTTGGTTTATGTTTTACACGTGTTAGATATGTTTAATATGTATTTTCTAAAAGATTTGAAACAACAATAATAGAAAAGTGTGAAAAACTTCAATTAACTGAATACCGTTTATAAAACATTAAGGTGAAAAAACCAGCTAAAACCAGCCTAGGCTGGTTGGCTGGTTTTAGCTGGTCAACCAGCCTGGTTTTAGCTGGTCATAGCTAGTCGCCAGGCTGGTTTTAGAGGGGTTTTGGCCATTTTTCCAGCCTGGCCAGGCTGGTCAGGCTGGTCTTAGCTGGTCAGGCTTGAAAACCACCAGCTAAAACAAGCCTGACCAGCCTGGCCAGGCTGGGAGACCAGCTAAAACCAGCTACTTCCAGCTTAAACCAGCTAATACCAGCCAACCAGCCTAGGCTGGTTTTAGCTGTTTTTTTTCAGCAGGGAAATCAACCAAAATGTGTAGACGTAGTAGAATTCCTGTCCTTCAGTAATAAATTCAGATTATTTAACAGACATATCAACCCTAATAAGACAACCTCATTGTGTTGCATTTTCTAATTCAGCGAATGGTATCTCGTTATAATGTTGGATATAAAAAATAGTTGGTGTTTGCAAGTCTTAAGTTTCTAGTACACAGAAATAATAACAAAAAGTCACATATAATAAGAAATAAAAGAAATGAATAAAGACATATTAAATACAAACTAAACAAATAACGTATGTACACGTTCATATTTAACCGAACCCCAATTTCATTGTGTGCATGCTTGTATCTCATTCTCATTCTGAAACAAATGGTTGTTTGTCTCCACCTATAGGTCTTGTAAAGTTTCTACACATTACTTGATGTACGTACAGTACTGTATGTGCTGAAGATTCAATGAAACGGACATTACTGAAATGAAAGTGACTGTCTAGATGAACTCCATAAAAAAACGTCAGTTGATCCACACCACAATGTTGTTTGTTTTGTGTGAGAAAACAGAATTTTCTACAGTTAGTTCATAAAGACAATAAATACTTTTGTTGTAACTGTTGTAGGAGTAAACACTATGTAACATTTTTAAGTAGCCTGACTAACTCATTTCAAATGTTATAATGTCTTAGGTAGGCTAGGTCTATTGTTAATAATGTTTATTTTAGCTCTTCGTTTTATTTCTGTTCTTTATTATAATTGGCAGGACGTCTATTATAATTAGATGTTCTGCTGTTCAATTCAACCCAACAATTAAGATTAAGTAATACTAATATTTAAAACCCTTAAAAACCATCTCATTGTATAACTGTAAAAACAAAGTTAGTACATTCCCCCAGTTAGAAAATACTAAAACATTACTAACAAGCATTCCCTCAGTTAGTAACTAACTCATTGAGAAAATATCTCAAGATGGCTGTGGACATCATAGACATTCGCCGATCTTCAGCATTTATTCACTGTTGGTGTGAATAGGGCTTGAGAGTTGCACAGACTTCTTTGGATGGGATGGAAAATGTCATTGTTAAAACTCTCACCAGATGGCAATATTTCCCAATTCTCCAAAGTACATCAGTCCTGCAAATAATTGAAAAACTACACTCTTAAAAATAAAGGTGCTTCACGGTGCCATAGAAGAATATTATAAAAAGATGGTTCTTTAAAGAACCTTTGACTAAATAGTTCTTTGTGGAGCAAAAAATGGTTCTTCTATGGTCTCGCTTGAAGAACCTTTTAAAGCACCTTTATTTTTAAGAGTGTACAGACAGGCCTAAAACATATCTAGTAGGTTACGTTATGTGCGATGTGACTTTTTTTTTTTTTTTTACATGAAAATATTTGCCTATATATTATTGTAATCGATAGTGTAAGAACTCTGAAAGGAGTGTGAAGGTTTTCTTCATGGCCTCCATTTAATGAAAAAGATCAGCTGATCAGTGCTTCTGAATTAGTCGGAGTTGAAAGACAGGGAGAGGCAACATTTGCCAGTTTCATGAGAAAAGAGGCAGGAAGAGAGGAAGAAGGAGAAAGCCTCAATTCCTAGTGGGCTGTCTAGCTAGACAGCATTTCCCAGCAGAAGGAGGTTTATACAGGATGTATGCACTTGAAAATAGTTCTATGTGATTCAACTGCTCAACGACATCCAAGCCACATTAATAAAAGAATACACCCATATGGGGGATGAAATATTTAGTTACAATAGTTAAATAATAGGCTAATTAAAGGTGCGGCCCATTTTATAGCCGTTTTTGAATTTCCAGTGGGTAAAATTTTGTCATTGGAAATTTTGCGTAAGGCCCACTCAGTTTTCGCAACAGGTTCAATTTTTTCATGTGGATTCACCGCGTTGGCCAACAGAAAGGTGCTTGTATTGAAGGTGACTTGTGTGAGCTGTGCTTCATACATACCTCTACTGACAATGGACCCTTTTCACATATCTGGGTTTCTCAGAAGTCGTCATAGTTGGATAAACTTCTATAGAGGTGAATTGGAGATCACATCAGATATATTTTTTTTGCCTTCACTCAGACAGCAAAAGAAAAACTCAATGAGAGTGTTTTCACAACTTTCAAAAAGAAAGGAGAAAAAATAGAAAGAGATTGGTAAGGGCGGTCAGAAAAGAAAACATTGTCAAATTTCCCACACTCCCACGGTTATGGCTTGGTGGGATGCAGCTGTGGCTACTGGGCATGCGCACATCAATGTTGCGCAATTTTTTCGCTGAACAACAATAATTAGTGTATTTGCATTATTGTTAGGGGTAGGTGTAGACGTTAATTAAAACACAATCTAATAGGTAGGTAATAGGTTTCTAGCTTGTAGCAACAACACCCTCACTGCAGCGTAAACTAGATATAATTTTACGCAAAGCTACAGGAAGTACGGTTTTATAAAAGTACATTTTTTTTAGATATAAAAAACTTAGCAGGATTTACCCATAGACTGTAAAAAATATGGACGTAGTGTCCGTGACGTCACCCGTAGGATTCTGAAGCTCTATTTTGATGCTCATAGTGGGTGGGATTCGGCCGTCGCCATCTTGGAATCGCGTCACTGTGGGTCACTCCCGGATAATCAAACATGGGCAAAAGGCGGGATGTGGGTGGAGCTGGTTGCTGAAACCACGCCCGCCTAGCGCAACAGTGGTGACAGCAGCGGCAATCCCCCTGTCACTCAAGTGGCCACGCCCTTAATTATGCTGAACTTTAAGGCTTAATATAACTTAAACGGATGAGTTATAAAAAAATTCACCCCCCTCACAGTTGACATGAAGGGCAAAACTAGCTATATAGACCGAAACCATTTTTTGAACCAGGCTGTAAACATACTTTTTTTCTGCTGTAAAGTTGGGCATTTTAACATGGGGAGTCAATGGGACTGACTCCCTTTTGCAGCCAGTCTCTAGCGGCCAGTCGATGAATTGCAGTTTAAGTCACTTCCGTGTTGGTTTCAATAGAGAGAGCGGGAGGTTGCCGCTTGGATTTACCATGCTGATGACCGTTGAAACGCGTCATCACATTTGCCCGGGAAATTTCGTTCATTTCGAAGGAGGTCAAGTTTGTCATAAAAAACAACAACAAACAAAATAGCGTTCACCTGAAGGCTGGATAATAACACTGACAACATAAACGGTTATCTGTCATAAACATGACAAAACAGTGCTTATTTAAAAACTATTTGAAAAACATGTCTGATTGTTCTATATTGAGTCATAAGACAATTTTGGTTGCAATTATGAACCTCACCAATTTGCGCTCTGGAAAGTGTTTCCCTAAGTAGGCAGCTTGCAAGTTTAACCGTCAAAATGCTGTCTGGGTAGGCAGCTCACTAGGTTTTGAGACAGCCCTAAAGAGGGCGGAGGAATAACACTAATACCAACAAATCAAAACACGATCCGCTTCAAGTTTTCTCTCGGTTGTAGAAAGAAAGAAGTTTGACATGGAGAGTACAAGTCATAGAGGATGACAAACTTTTGACTGACATATGTTTTCAGGAATGTGTTTTTCTCCAGCATGTCCAGAAGATGATGGCCAAACTGCAGCTGAAACTTTTCACAAGTGCTGGGGAAAGGAGTTTTCATGTAAGAGTGAGCGGACCAGGATCCCTGTACAAGTCAGTTCGCTTTATTAGTTAAGGCTTGTGTGTACATTTCTGTATTCATCATCTACACGTGCGCTCGTATGTCCTGTGACACTGACTGGATTTTAACGTAAACCATTCAGAAGATTTCCCAACTTCAAGTGAACTTCATTGCTAACCTGTCAAATTGGCTTTATTGACGCTGTGAAGGACGAAAACTCCGGCAGAAGCATTGAATTTAACGAACAACATGCAGAAGCTGAATTCGGTAAACAGTCATGCGGAGCTCCAGCAACGGCTGGCGGATCACAGCGGATCCGGAGACGCAACGAGGGAAAACGGCACAAAACACATCCCGAGTCCCGCGGAACCTGTGGATACGGTTCAGTGCTCCAGCAGAAAGATGCTGGTCGGGCTGGACATCCTCTGTTTGCTCGTGGGTAAGAGAAGGAAAGTTGGGTGATACTTTGAAATAACTTATTATGATAATGACATAATGCTATGTTATTTGCGAACCATAAAATGTCAGCAAGACTTGAACTGGGTTACATTTTGTAATTGCTTTCACGAACATTATATAATGCTTTGCAAGTGAAACCCAAGTTTCATGACATTTCTATTAGAACGTACAAGATCGTTTATTTAGCATTATATAATGTAGTGATGAAGGTTATTGAAAAAGTTGCCAAGCTGAATATTTTTTTCCACCCCCTCCCCTCGTATGCAAAGAAAACAAGTTTAAAACGCCACAACAGATTTATTTGCAGGTTGTGGAACATCCTCTTCATCTGTTTTTCTCATAACAAAAAAAACTTTTTGACAGTTCTCCACAAAAGATATTGTTTTACTGCTGTGTCAAACCTTGACATGGGAACAGCATTTCAGAAGTGGAGAAATACAAAGTTGCTCCATCCAAATAATCCCCTCAAAAGCCAAATCAGAGCTTAGGAAAGGAAAATAATAAGTTCATAACCTCCCCGCACGTGGTGTGTGTGTCTTGAGTTTAGAGTTGGCAGGAAAGTTTGTCCTGGGAAATTCAGCCGTATCCATGGAAACAAGCAGTTCTCCAGAGAAAAGTGAAACTGCCTTTTCAGATGCCCTCAACTGCGTGTGTTGTTTACTTTGTTTTGGCTATACTTTATTGTGGCTTTCATTAAAACGGTATTAGTTTCACTGTAGAAAATAGTGAAACCGAACCTTAGAAAATAGTGCCTCATCTGGCCCCTGTTTATTTGTTTTAGTTTCAACCTAATGTTGTCAAGTTGACTATATCAAATAAAGTAATATTTTGGTCTTTTAATATTTTTAAATTAACCTGGTTAATTTAGATCTTACCATAAAAAACACATTCCTTAGATGACCTTTCCCCCCCCCTGCATTCAGATATATTCATACTAATATTTGAACGTAGACTACACACTGCAAAAAAAAATTAATAAATATTATTAAAATAAATCTAAAATATAAATAGAATTTTTTTCAAATATCTACAAAAGTCTAAACATCCTTAAATCAAGATTTACTTGAGAAGCAAAATGGCTCATTTTAATAAATAATAATTATTGGTTTGCCTTTGAGTTAAAGTTTATTTTTACACTATTGGCAGATATTTTTCTTGTTTTAAGCAAAAATAAAATTTTCATAATTTTTCCAGAAAACAAACCAATATTTTATTTAATTTTTCGTCTCAAGTAAATGCATCTTTTTACAAGAATCTTTAGATATTTATACTAAACAAACAACACAAAAATACTACATTGTTTTTTTTTTTTTTTTTTTTTTTTGTGCAGCGCACAAACTACTAATTAATTTAACATTATGTAAGTTGTTCATGACTTATTAATGGAAGTTATTATGAAGTTTAAAATATCCCTGCCACTTCCCAAAGACTTTTTCATCCGCACAAATCCTAGCAAATTGTTGTCCTGTTAGTTTGTTGACGTAATTACTGCTTTGTGCATTACTGCTAGTAAAATTAGTGCACGCCCCATCGGTTTCAGATGATTTAATGTGTCAAAACAACATTCACAACAGGGATGAGGGGATAAACACTTCAATTATGTTTTTTTGTCGTTGCTTTTGGTGTGCCAAATAGAACCTGTCCAGGCAGACAGACAGGTTACAGTAAGTTTTTTCACCGGCTTGACTGTGCGGATCACTCACTTGCTGCTAGGCCTCAAGGTAAAAGTCCTTGTCCCACAGAATCTGTTTTTAGAAACGTGTCTGGTTCCTGCTTGAGGTTTATGGAGGAAAGGGCCTCCTTTGATTTAAGATGACTGTCACTTTCTGACTTATGACGTTACAGTCATGCACTCTAACCGGATTAATACATGATTAGGAAAGAGGAGTTTTTATCACCTTTTGATGACAGACCGGAGAAGGTCTAGAGTAAGCAGAGAGGAACTGTGCTGTGGGATGAGACGTGACATGTGGATCGTTTGCAATTGGTCACTCTGGATACCATTATCATATGCACATTTCCCTCTTTTAATGGACATGGAGGTTGTGTGACTTCCTCTTAACGTTTGTATGACAACTGTCAAACATTCAGAGCCACATGATGCAGTATTGACATGTTGCATTTTAGTACCCTTGTGAAAAAAGTACACCTAATAGCATTATATATGTTTTCAGACCCTTGCATTTAATTAAAATGTTTATAGATTCATTTTAATTAAAAAAATACATTTATACATAACTATATATATATATATATATATATATATATGTATACTATGTAACTTGTATGCCATTTATTTAAAAATATTGTTCATGAATTGTAATGATGAAGGTGCAATTTTGTGCATTTTTGTTTAATAATGTAAGACTTTTAATTTGAAATTCTGCTAAAGTGCACTTTCTAAAAGTTTAAGAATCAGTCATGAAAGTGGATTCTCTTTAAGCACACTTAAGCTTTATTTCATTATTTTTATCTTATCTGCAATTATAGTTTTTTTAAAGTATGCTTTTAAGATTTGGCATAAACTGCAATTTAAGATTCAGTACAATTAAGTGAGCTTCTTTTTCTCAAGGATATGTTGGATTGAATAATTGGATTCTCTATTTGAATTAAAATAAGAGTTATAAAATGGGTAGATATGGTTGTAAAATCTGTGACTACAACCTTTGACAGGTTCTGTATGAATTTTGTATGATACAACAAGTTGAGGCAATATGTTTTTTTGGCAGGGGTTGGCAATATGACTAAAATCTTATATATAACAGTTGTGATTTTTTTTTTCTCACAATTCTGACTTTATAACATGCAGTTGTGAGTTATTAAGTCAGAATTGTAAGATATAAACCTGCAATTCTAAGAACTTATCAGTCTTTTTTTTCCCCTTCAGAATTGAACTTTAAAAAGACTGAATCGCAATTCTGACTTTCTTGCAGTTGTGAGTTTATATCATGCAATTCTGAGAAAAAAAGTCAGAATTGTGACTTTATATATCGCAATTCTAATTTTATAACTCGCAACTGCAATTATATCTCACTATTCTGACTTTATAACAATTACAAGTTTATATCTTACAATTCTGAGAAAAAAGTTTTGTGAGATAAAAAGACGCATTTATCTTTTTTATTGTTTATTTAATGGTGGAAACAGGCTTCCATAGATAATAAATCACCATTTTAGAATGATATCTGAAGGTTCATTTGACACTGAAGACTGAAGTAATGATGCTGAAAATTTAGCTTTGCATTCACAGAAATGAATTGTATTTTAAAGTTTATTAAAATAGAAAACGACTATTTTAAATTGCAATAATATTACACAATATTGTGTGTTTTTCTGTAGTTTTAATCAAATAAACACAGCCTTGATGAGCAGATAAAAACTGTTTTAAAAAAGTAAAAAATCGTACCAATCACAAACTAAACTTCTGAATGGCTGCAGTTATTTTTGCTTTAAATAAGGTCTTTATGAAATCAAAATTTTTGATGCCATAGAAATTTCATAATTCTTGTCACCAGTGTCAATATCACAAAAAAACTAGAGATGCACCGATTGACCAGCTAGTGATAGGAATCGGACGATTTTTCGCCTGATCGGCCCGGATCGGTGAGCAGATCCTTTTGTTGCCATTGGCAAATTGAGAACTGCTGGATTAACTGGTGACAAGGCAGAAATGCTTCTCTTTATCAAGAAAAAAATAGCCATTAATGCTCAAGTAATAGCATTTAGTACTAGCATTGTTTTTTCTACCTGTTTGAAGACACAGTGTACTTTTTGTTATTAAAGTTAGTGTTGTGAGGTCGTAATTAATGTTTAAAAAATTCTTCCATAATAAAATTAATTGAAGAAAAGTAGATTTTTGTTAGTTATATTTTATTTCTAATGTTTTCAAGTAGCAGAGCACTTTATTTTGTTAAAGTTATTTTATTGGGAGAAGATCCTGTAATGTTTATTCATTTCTTTTATTATAAAATAAATAATTACATTGTGGAAAAGTTTTTTTTTAGTATAACTCTACTATGTTACAGGAACTCATTTTATACCTTTTTCAAGGCACAAAGCACTTTATTTTGTTGTTGAAGTTATTTTGTTGTAAGAAGATCCTGTAATAATAATTTATTTTATTATAAAATAAAAAAATGAATTAAAGAAAATATTTCTATATATGCTTTCATTACAGTTCTTTTAAAAAAAAATCGGAATCGGCAGGTCACACTTACTGAAAAATCGGAAATCGGAATCAGCCAAGAAAGTTGCAATCGGTGAATCTCTAAAAAAATAATAATACTATCCTTAAAAAAAAAACAACAACTCAAGCTCACTGAAGACAAGTAAATGACAGAATGACAGACAGCTGGAATATCAGACTGCTGTCACTCTAAGAGCACCCCGAATCCAATATACCGTTACACATGTGTTTTCTACCTCAGCTCTTTGCTTTCACTTAAGACCTAAATTATTTAATCGTTCAAGGCCTATAAAGTGACCAAAATAACTTTGTCTTTCCGACGATGATCAGAAACAGTCTCTCAGACTATAGTGCGAATATAGCGAAATGTGTTCTCTTTCGCTGCTACGTTTGAATGACTTAAAACCACTTGTTTTTCAACCACAATGCTTAAAAAACAATGTGCAAATGATACGTTTTCGTGACCACGCAGTACAGCAATGTCACTTGAGTGTGTAACCTCAATAGAGCAATAGTTAGATTTCTATCAATTGACAAATTTCTACTGGTTAATCGTGTCTACTGGTATATCACCAAACGCTATTTCTTGGCAACCATGAGTAACAAACTTTCAGGTTGACCATTTACATTTTTATAATATAAAACATATTGACTCTACATCTGATAGGATGAACTATGTTCAAAGGCTCTCCAGTATAAACACACCTGTGATTGCACAACAGTTGAATACTGCTGTATATTAATGAAGCAAGTTGTTTGGCAATAGTAAACATCCTGCATTCAATGAGTAATATTTATTTATCTGTATTTTTTTTATCAGCACATTTGAATGATTACTAAACATGGCATCGTTTTGCTTGAGACTATCGCAGGCTGAAGGATTGTAGCTGATTTCAGCGTGTTGTTTTTTTCAGCAGTGAATAGGGTATTCATGGCATGGCATTCTGATCCACTTTTAATAAGTCCAACAAAGCTGGAATAAGAGCAGCTTTGATGGCGGACCTGTCTGAGAAACTCTCGCTGTGCATGTGAAAGCGAGCGCTGACTGCATCAGTGGCGGAAAACAACACTGCAGATTGTTTACAGAGACACTCAGACACGCTGAGACGATCGATCACTCACTTGGCTCCGCTTCTCTGCAACTCTTTTGTCAGTACATTCCACTCGGCCAGACTGCGATACATAAGGAGGTTCTGGAAAAATGCTTGCCCCGGAGATATGCTTGAGTACCTGTGGCTTGAGCGGGTCAAAGGTGAAAGTGTGAAAGAAAGGTCACAGGCATACCTGAGTGTGTGTTGTGAGAAGGCCTGCTGAAACAAGCACTACTGATTCCCTATCACCCTCTCCCATATTTCACAATCTTCATATAGCAGTGGAAAAAATAAATAAATAAATGTTGGACCAACTTATATAGTCGTAAATGACTGCAGGACAGTACTGTCCTAGATCTCACTTTTAAACTAGAAAGGAAAGTTTGGCAAGATAGACATTTTGCCACATTTGAAAGAAAAAAAAAGTTTAAAGGTCATGTGCTGTACAGACAGAGACAGACAGGAAAAAAGTATAAACAAGTATAAACAATAAACAAGTTCTATTTAATATATATAATTGGAAATTTACATTTAAATACCTTTTATTTAATTACTTAAATAAAATAGCTTTAATATAAAAAAATCAAATATTATATATATATATATCTATATAAATATATATATATATTTAAGATACATTTTTACATATAATAAATTGTAATGAAATTTTATACCATATACAGTATATGCAGTTCTTAAGTCTAAATATAAGTAAAAAAAGGTAAATCTAATATATTTTATCTAGTGTAAGATAAATTTTACATATAATACATATAATAAAATGTCATTTAATTTTGTACATGTATATAAAAAAGTAAATCCTATATAGATCTGAATGTAAGTGTAAATCTAAAATAGTTTATTAATAATTTAGATTAATAATTTAAATATAAATCCTGAATATACAGTACATTGATCTAAATATATAATGTTTATAAATCTATAAAAAAATCTATAATCTTTAAATTATCTAATTTAAAAAATGTAATATTTATACATTTTATAAATGTAAATATATAAGGCGTCCTATATAAACGTACAAGTAAATATATTTGTATTTATTTTATACAATGTGATTTTAATAAATATTTATACAAAAGGAACTCTTAAATGCATAAATCTGAAATTATAAATGCAAACTAAATGTAAAAACAAAAAACAACTTGACCCTCTAACACTAGTGTTCTCTCTTTCTATTCTATCTATTTGTTTTCTTTCTATTTATTAAAAAAAATCAATTTTAAAGGCGATTTTCTCAATATTTAGATTTTTTTGGCACCCTCAGATTCCAGATTTTCAAATAGCAGTATCCCGGCCAATATATTATCCTATCCTAACAAACCACATCAATGGAAAACGTATTTATTTATGATTAAAAAATTAATCAATCTCAATTAAAAAATGAAAATGACCCTTATGACTGATTTTGTAGTTCAGGATCACAAATGTAAATGTATATCTAAATTTAATTTTCAAATCGAAGGCGTTCTGTCTTCAAATAAAATTGTGTAAAGTGTAAATCCCTTAGAAAAAGTTGTAGTGCCATAGAAATGTGCCATACAGTTTATAAATACTACCTTGATAGCATATGTAGATATATTTTTGGTATATATTTCAAAATGTGCCATTGATAACATCAGTGAACAATGGTGCTGTCAGTGGTAGTGTTTTTGTGAATGATTTAGGTTTCAGCACTGCTTGAGTGATTCAGTGTTCATTTGAACCCTGAGCGCCTCACCAGATTTGTACAGGTAAGACGCCCACAGCTCTGATCTAAAGGAAATGATTGAGACTTCAAAGGAAAAGACAGACATGGCAGTAAGAGTGAGTGTGTGTGTGTGTGTTAACATCTCATTGAGTGAGTAAAGCATTTATTCAGGGAGGACAGGCGTCCTATCAGATGGAGTGATGCTGTATCTGAATGAAGGCCCTCTTCCTGTTTATCACTTCTCTCTCCTTCACCTTTCTTCTCTGCCACAAAATGCAGCATCTAATCGAAGGCGCTCTTACAAAAGAGCCGGTGGAGTGTGCGGCAGTGTGAGGCCTGTAGGTGTGTGTGTGTGTATAAAGTGTCTGTTTGTATAAAACGTCTTGTGTTTCCATTGAGTTGGCAGAGAAAGCTGTCAAGTGAGACAGTGAGATTGCAGCACGCTGCAGCATGTCAGTTATGTGGGCGGCAGCACATTCAAGCCTGCTCATAAGCACATGGTGTCTGGCGTTTCCACATGCTCATTCATGTTGATAAATGCACACAGCAAATGGATCTCTGTTCTCTTTGCATTAATAGCTTAATCATAATGTCAGTGTCACAGTATAAGTAGTACCATATATGGTATGAGATAATAGTGTAGGTTCTTGCTATAACTGTAGTTAGAAATGTACATGTATTTAGTTATACATTTGAATAAATAAATATACTAGAAATTATTTAATTGTATTTTTTAAATCCTGAATATACATTACATATATAGAATATATGTGACCTTGTACCACAAAACCAGTGGGGTATATTTGTAGCAATAGTCAAAAATACATTGTATGGGTCAAAATGACCCATTTTTCTTTTATGGCAAAAATCATTAGGATATTAAGTAAAGATGATGTTACTTGAAGATATTTTCTTACCAAGAATATCAAAAGTTTTTCTTAATTTTCTCAATATTTTGATTTTTTTTTTTTTTTTGCACCCTCAGATTCCAGATTTTCAAATAGTTGTGGATGGAAAGCTTATTTATTTCCTATTTGTAAGCTTAAAAAAATAAAAAATAAGTACATCAAATCTAAAAAATAAGATGAATATTTTTTTCACATTTTATAATAAAATATAATTAATAATATAATTGTGTAAATCTGTATAAAAAATGCATCATTAATATATATCTGAATTTATCAATTTAAATCTGAATATAAATGTATATTTTTATATAACTAATAATTATAATCTAATACATATTTTTAGAGATTGAAGTCAAAATAAAATATAAAATATGTAATATAAAATTTTAATATACAAGAAAATAGTTTACTTATGTCATAAATCCACAATCTATAAATCTTCATTTAGAAATATAAATCTAAATATAAATTAAAAATATTTGGAAATTACAAAAAATTAAAATCGAATACATATTTTTTATAGATATAAGTAAAAATAAAATAAGTAAAAATAAAATATAAGAACATATTTTACATGTCATAATATATAGATAATAAAATAGAATTTTATAAATCTGTAAAAAAAAGTAAATGCTGAATATACATGTGTGTGTGTGTGTGTGTGTGTATATATATATATATATATATATATATATATATAAATGTAAAAATCAAAGTATAAATGTGAAACTGAAATTTCAACTATTTTTTAAAAGTCTAATAAATAATCTAATATCTATATTGTAATAACAATGTAATATAAATCCTCAATATATAACTGTGATGTAACGTGTAAAGTCTAAATGTAAGATTTGTTTACATTTCTATAATAAAATGTTTAAATATATACATTTGAATGTATGTGAATGTCTATATAAATTCTTTAAAAATAAATTAAAATATAAATTAAATTAAATATATATTTATCTGTAGCATTATTCAATTATTTGAAGTTATATAATGTTTTATGTTCATGTACAATAAATTATTATTAAAAGTTTAAACAATATATCATTGATATTTCTTTAGATTTTATTGAATTATATTGAGATTGTATTTCATTACTTTAATAGTAAATATTAAAGTAAAAGCTAAATATAATTCAATAAAATCTAAACACACCATGAATAAAGCACCAAACAGAAAATAATGGTTTTTATCTTTATATTCTGATTTACATTTATGTAGTCAGATTTCTAAAAATATATTTAGATTTACTTTTAGATATTCACAATTTACATGTAGATATTATGGAAGCTGAATAAAAAAGCGTTCCATTAATTTATGGTTTGTTAGGATAGGACAATATTTGGCTGAGATACAACTATTTAAAAATCTGAAATCCGAGGGTGCAACAAAAATCAAAATATTGAGAAAATCACCTTTAAAGTTGTCCAAATGAAGTTCTTTGCAATGCATATTAATAATCGAAAATTAAGTTTTAAAATATTTACAGTTGGAAATTGACAAAATATGTTCATGGAACATGATCTTTACTTAATATTCAAATGATTTTTGGCATAGAAGAAAAAAAATCTATAATTTTGACCCATACAATGTATTATTGACTATTTTTACAAATACACCCGTGCTACTTATGACTGGTTTTGTGGTCCAGAGTCTCTCTCTCTCTCTCTCTCTATAGCTTTCATACCTGTTTTATTAGCAAATAATTGTCTTGTCAGAGGGAGTGTAGTTGTGCTATCTTCCCTCATTTGTTCAATAAATGACCATAGAGACCACCCTGCCATTATCTCTGTCTGTGTTCTCCCCTCTGGCTAAAGTGCATTAGTCTAGCATCAGACTCGCTCTAAGCTACTCAACGCGGATCCAGTGCAGCCTGCTGGAGCCTGCCAACTCTCTGCTGTACACAGGGTTACAGCTCTAAATGAGGAAAGCGCCCAGGGCTGTCAGAAACACAGAGTTTGTGTGTGTTTGCTGGTGGATTAATACTGTTGTTATGGATCTGGTGAAAGGTCAGAGGTTAAAGGACAGTGCCGGCTGAGATCTGATAGCAGCTCGTCTCCCTCATGAGTGAAAGGAAACCAGAGTGAATCCTGCTGAGAGACATAACAAATTAGAGGATTACACCGTTTTTTTTGCAAGAGAGGAGCAAATGAGTGGCAGTTAGCAGCACAATTACCACAGCTCTATTACTGAAAATTATGCTCCGAAAATATGCAGCCCTGTCTGTTCCTGTCTGTATCTTTTGCTGGGATCTCAGCCGTATCAGAGTATGTATGAACTAATGACTCCCCCCGCTTTTCTCCACCTCTTTGAATCAGACATATGGGTTCCCCTTTAAGATGTGTCATAATGACTGTATATAGCATCAGCTTTTGATGAGCCATCTCACTCACTGACTTATGAAAGCTTATTTTTACTTATGGAAGTTATTTTCGGACTTATTTTCTCAGATGTCTGGGTTTTAGTAACTCGCACAAAACCTTTTTTTTAGGTTCTGATGTAAACTTGAGACAAATAAAACCCGCAAGTCCAGATTGTGAGTTTAGACAAATCGCTATTGTGAGTTTACATCTTGCAATTTTTTTTCCCTCAGAATTCTGGTTTACATTTCACAATTAATAACTTACAATTGCAAGATACAAACTTGCAATTCTAAGAAACAAAGTCCAAATTGTGAGTTTATAACTTGCAATTCTGAGTTTACATCTCCCAATTAATTTTCAGAATTCTGGGTTTCAACTTGCAATTAATAACTCAGATCCTTTTTTAGGTTTTGATATAAACTTGCGACAAATACATTTGTGAAAAAAGTTCAAATTGGGAATTTATATTTTATTAAACTCAATTGTGAGTTTATGTCTTGCAATTCTGACTTATTTTCGTAGAATTTTAAGTTTTAATTCACAATCAATAAATCACAATTCTGAAATAAAATGTAAAAAAAAAAGAGAAAATTTATAACTCGCAACTGTAAAATTTACATCGCAATTCTGACTTATTTTCTTAGAATTCGGGATTTCGTCTTGCAATTAATAACTCGCACAGAACCTTTTTAGGTTCTGATATAAACTTGCAACAAATAAACTCAGTTCATCAAAATTAACAACTTGCACAAAAACCTATTTTGGTTTCTGTTAGAAGCTTGCAAGATAAAACTCAAAATTCTGACAAAAAAATAAATAAATGAATAACAGTTGTGACATTTAAATTATTTGTGAGTTTATGTCTTGCAATTCTGACTTATTTTCTGAGAATTCTGATAGGTTCTGATATAAACTTGCTACAAATAAACTCTCAATTCGTGAAAAAAGTCCAAATTGCGAATTTATATTTTACATATAAACTCACAATTTTGAGTTTACGTCTTGCAATTCTGACTTTTTTACTAGAATTCTGAGTTTTAATTCACAATCAATAACTCACAATTCTGAAATAAAATGTAAAAAAAAAGAATGTTTATAACTCGCAACTGTAAAATTTACATCTCGCAATTCTGACTTATTTTTCCAGAATTCTGGGTTTCAATTCACAATTAATACTATACATAGTAATATAATAGGTTCACAATTCTTAGTAATATAATAAGTCACAATTCTTAGAAAAAAGTCCAAATTGAGAATTTATATTTTACATATAAACTCACAATTTTGAGTTAACGTCTTGCAATTCTGACTTTTTTTCTTAAAATTCTGAGTTTTAATTCACAATCAGTAACTCACAATTCTGAGATAAAATGTAAAAAAAAGAAAGTTTATAACTCGCAACTGTTATTGACTTATTTTCCCAGAATTCTGGGTTTCAATTCACAATTAATAATATACATAGTAATATAATAGGTTCTGATATAAACTTAAGACAAAATTAACTCATAAAAAAATTCTTAGATATAAACTCACAATTGTGAATTTACATTCAATTCAATTTACAATTCAATTACATATCAATGTGAACTTGCAATTCTGAGAAAAAAAGTAAAGAATTCTGCATTTAAACTTACAATTAATAACTAGCACAGAAACTTTATTAGGTTCTGATATAAACTTGCGACCAACACAAAACTCAAAATTCTGAGAAAACGATCCAAAGTGTTTATTTTATTATTAAATTATCACAAGTCTAAATTATTTTTTTTTTTTCAGAATTCTGAATATCAATTCGCAATTAATAACTCTATTATGGAATATAATGTTACAAATCTGGGAAAAAAGTAAAAAGTTTTAAAACTCGCAATTGCAAGATATAAATTTGCAATTCTGACTTATTTTCTTAAAATTCTGGATTTAAATTCACAATTAATAACTCACACTGAAACTTTTTTAGGTTCTGTTATATACTTACAAGTAAAGTCATAAATCTTAGAAAAAAGTCAAATTGTGAATTTATATATTAGATATAAAATCAAAATTGTGAGTTTACATCTCTCAATTAATAACTTACAGTTGCAAAATATAAACTTGCAATTCTAAAAAAAGTTCAAATTTTGAATTTATAACTTGCAATTGTGAGTTTACATCTTATACTTGTGATGTAACTTATAATTGTGAGAGGTAAACTCACAATTCTGAGAAAAAAGTCTGAATTATGAGATATATTCCATTGTGCAAATAAGCTTCCATACTGACCTGCCTCAACACAGCCTCATTCCCAAAAACACACACACACTCTTAAAGAGTCTAGAGGCACCGCTGACCCCCTCAGCTGTTGACTGTCTCCTGTGCACAGCGTGTTGTAAGACAGGGTAAAGAATATTCCCCCAGCCTGAGGACGCATGTCTGGACTCGGCTACAGTAACACCAGAGACGCAGCCTTGCTAGCGCTGGGGGTCAGAGAGGGAAACTCAAGCAAGCTCCAACTCATCTTTCCCCGTGGTTCTGCTCCCCATCACCTCATTGCCTGTCAGATTCATTATTTTTAGGTATGAAGAAAGCATTTTTAGGAATGCTTAAAGGGTATATAAGAAAAGTTGGCAGTGTTTCATAGAAATGCAGAAATGTTAAACTGGTAGCAGCTCCTTCTTGGTAGCAGCTTTAATGTGTTGAGTTCTTGAGCTGGCCATATGGTTCTGTGTTCATGGTGTTACAGTCTCAAGCAAAATACATTTTGGATAACAGAGGTGAAGTGATGCTGTCCTGGCAGTGCAAGAAGAAATTTTGCTTTTCTTATGGAATTTGATGAAGGTCAAGTAAACATGAACTATTGTGACAAAATACTGCATTCCTATCCTGATGGGATATTTTTTTTTTTACGAGTGTATAAGAAAAAAAGCAGACATATTTGATTTCGATGGGATTAAAATGACAAAGTATGTCTGTGTAACTCAAATTTACCTAATAGTCCTGTTCAAACAAGGCTTTACAAAGGATCTCCTATGACGTAGTATGAGAGGACTTAAAGGGATAGTTCATCCAAAAATGAAAATTCTGTTAGTAATTCAAACACATAAGACCTTCGTTCATCTTTGGAACACAATATAAGATATTTTTGGATGAAATCTGATAGCTTTCTGATAACGTTTAAGGTCCAGAAAGGTAGTAAGGACATTAATAAAATGTGACATCAATGGTTTAACCAAAATTTTATGAAGCTAACACTTTTTGTGCTAAAAAGAAAACAAAAATAAAAATTTTATTCATCCTATTAATAGATTCTGTCATAATGGAAAATTTAAAACATTCTGTGATATCATCTGAACATAAAAAGGTTATGTGACATCATAAGAACTTAAAAAGGTTCTGTGGCATCATAGGGACTTAAAGGGATAGTTCACCCAAAAAAAAAAAAATTGATGTTTATCTGCTTACCCCCAGGGCATCCAAGATGTAGGTGATTTTGTTTCTTCAGCAGAACACAAACAAAGATTTTTAACGAAAACCGGTGCAGTCTGTCAGCCAAATAATGGAAGTGAATGGGCACCAAACCTTTAAAAGTAAACAAAAACATGCACAGACAAATCCAAATTACAACCTGCAGCTTGTGACGATACACTGATGTCCTAAGACACGAAACAATTGGTTTTTGTGAAAAACTGAACAGTATTTATATAAATTTTTACCTTTGATACACGTCCAACTTTCATGGGCACGAGCTTTTCATCCGGTTCGTTACACATGTACGCGCTCTGGCGTAGTATACGCAAAATGGTAATTACTTGCGCTTATCCTGATTGTTCAAACCGATTTAAAGCTAAAAGATTACGTTTCCTTGCACAAACTCATCTGGGACTTTTCACCGATTTCCCCTTACGGCGTTTGCGTATACTACGCCAGAGCGCGTACACGTGTAACGAGCCGGATGACAAGATCGTGCTCAGGACAGATGGACATGGCTGTGTATCAAAGGTAAAAATGATATAAATACTGTTCAGTTTCTCGCAAAAAACAATCGTTTCATGTCTTAGGACATCAATGTATCGTCACGAGCTGCAGGTTGTAATTTGGATTTGTCTGTGCATGTTTTTTTTTTACTTTTAAAGGTCTGGTGCCCATCCACTGCCATGATTTGGCTGGCAGACTGCACCGGTTTTCCTTAAAAATCTTCGTTTGTGTTCTGCTGAAGAAACAAAGTCACCTACATCTTGGATGCCCTGGGGGTAAACAGATAAACATCCAATTTTCATTTTTGGGTGAACTATCCCTTTAAAAAGGTTCTGTGACATCATAAGAACCTAAAAAGGTTCTGTGACATCATAAGAACCTAAAAAGTTTCTGTGACATCATAAGAACTTAAAAAGGTTCTGTGACATCATTTGAACCTAAAAGGGTTCAGTGGCATCATGACAACTTAAAACGGTTCAAGGACATCATTGGAATGTAAAAAGGTTATGTAACATCTAAGGAACCTAAAAAGTTTCGGTCGCATCATAGAAAAATAAAAAGATACCGTGGGAGGGATGCAAAACCGTTCTTGGTTCCTGCAGTGCCACAGCCCTGGAGAGTTTAGTTCCAACCCTACTCCAACACACATTCCAAATAAATTTCAAATAAGCCTGAAGGACTTGATTAGCTGGATCAGGTGCGTTTAATTAGGGTGAAATCTAGGGTTGAACTCCTCAGGGCTGTGGTGCTCCGGGAAGTGAGTTTCACATCCCAGTTCTATGGCATCATTGAAACTTAAAAAAATTGTGTGACATCATAGGAAGCTAAAATGGTTCTAGGGCATCATATGGCGCTTTTCCACTACATAGTACGGCTTGCTACAACTCACTTTTGGGGGGGTTTCTCTGTGTACAGTACCTAGTATCTCATACTTTTTTAGTACCATCTTGGTTGAGCCAGTACTAACATGTGATGTGTAAACACTGCAAATCACTGTTTGGTCAAGAAGAATCTTTACTACCAGCGTCATTTGATTTGCAAAACGAGACACCAACCCCAGTAGATTTAAATAGTCAGCAACAAGTTTTATACAACTTGCTTTAAACAACCGTCACAAGCAACTTGAAAGAAAGAAATGGCTGTATCACGGTCAGCAGTCAAGGTGGTGGCGCGGCGATAACAATCAGTCTATAATCCCACCCACTTTGAAGCGGTACTAAACTGCAGTGTAAAAGCAAACCGAGCCAAAGTAAAGCGAGCCAAGCCAATGATATTATAAAGATGGTTCTGTGGCGTCACTGTAATTTAAAAAGGGTCTATGGAATAATTGGAACTTATAAAGATTCTATGAGATCTTAGGAACTTATAAAGGTTCCTCAGGCAGTTGATAAGCGTTCTTTTGAAGACGGCTGTAGCGTTGGTATTTGTTTGTGCTCGTATCTGTGCGTGTGTCATGCCTGTTTTTCTCTCCAGGCCTGGGTCTTTGTTCTTGGTGTGATTTGTCTTTAGTGTGAGCTGATCGGGGTAGACACAACAGAACACCAACCAACAACAGAAAGCGTAATGTCACCCCTTGAGCTATCTCTCTCTTCACAGAGATCAGCTCAGCCCGTCTACCCAAACAGACGCTCTTCCAGACAATAGCTTCAATTAGATGTTTAGTGGATGATGGTCCTGTGATCCAAAACACAGCCGCAGTGCCAGAGGGTATATCATCTGCACGGCTCTGTCTGATGTGTGTTTGTCTGACTCGAACTCATGCACACCTGACCGTATTTTTCCACAAAGGCTCTTTTTATCTGATTGAAAGACACCGAAAACAAAAGGTAGACAAAGACGGAGATTAAACAAGATTAGGCGGGTAATTACATCCCACCTCTCACTCACTTCCTGCGATAAAGAGAACATGTTTTGGTTCTTGTTCCCAGAAAACTTCCAGTCTTTTTTTTTTTTTTTTTAGTGCCTTGGCGCATAAGTCAGCCATATTTGTTCTTGTAGATTTGTCATTTCATGCAGAGAAGAGACTGTCTACCTGCTTGGGTTTCCCCTGCTCTGTGTTTGTTTAGTCCAAGGCCGTCTGGGGTCGCTTGCGTGTATGTGAACGTGTGCGGCACGGTCGGTTTAGCCTGAGTTTTGTGTGGAGTTGACGTCCGTGTGGTTGTATATTGACACTGCGGTTGCTGTGGTTTTAAGAGGTGTTTGTGTATCTGCATGCTATTGCGTCCGTGTGGAACCAGTGGTTTCTGCAGCCGTGTTTTGTAAGCCGACCTCTAGCGTTGTGGTGATTTTGATGGCGAAGTTTGTCGGCGGGGTATTTCTTGTATCGTTTGTTGAGGCGTTTTATAAAATGTATGTATGGACGGCTTGGCGGTGATGAGGTGTTTGTGTGGCGTTTTTGCGGGAATAAGTGTGTATTGTCGTAATGAGGTGTTTGTGTAGATGTGTATGTGTTTTTGTGTGTGCTTTTTTATGAAGAGGAGGGGCCCTGTTTACAAAGTAGGTCTCAGCTGAGCTTCGTTCACTGACCTCACATTCCAGAACCTCCGCTAATCGCCTCCGTCTGGCAAACTCTTGCTCTTTTTCTCTCATCTCTCACACTCACTATTCTTCTCGTTCTTTTCTCCATCCCCTCAAACACTGAGAGCTTTTTAGACTGTTTAGCTAATTGTTAGTGTTTGCTAAGGCAAGCATTACTTGCTTACATTTGGGTGTTTTTTCAACTATGGACACTTTCAGCCTCGATAGTTTATATTATTTATGTAGTAACAAAGTTCAATAGTGTTGTGTACTGTTTACCATTCAAAAGTTTGGGTTTGGTAAGATTTTTATGATTTTGAAAGTCTCTTATGCTCACCAAGGCTGCGTTTATTTAATTAAAAATACAGTACAACTAAATAAAATTGTGAAATATTATTACAATTTAAAATAACTGTTTTCTATTTTAATATATTTTAAAATGTAATTTATTCCTGCGATGCAAAACTGAATTTCCAGCATAATTATGCATTCTAATATGCTGATTTTGTGGTCAGAAAATAATTAATAAAATAAAAATAATAATAAATACTGTCACTTCTGAACAATTTGGTAACAACAACAGAATGCGGATCCATCAAAGTGAAAGGGCGACTGGATTAAAGATGTTTAAGTTAGTTTTTACCTTAAATCAAAATAACAATAAATAAATAAGAGATAAAGAGAAATTATGCACAATACCGTTGAGGGTCAGATTTTTTATGTTTTTGAAAAACATTATGCTCACCAAGGCTGCATTTATTATTACAGTAATATTGTGAAATATGAGTATTTAAACAACTAGTGTCTCTTTGAATGTTTTAAAACATAATTTATTCTTTTGATACAAAACTGAATATTCAGCATCATTACTCCAGTCTTCAGTGTCACATAAATCATTCTAATATGCTGATTTTGTGCTTTTGTGAAAATAATTTCTTATTAGTTCAATAAAATAAAATAAATACTGTCACTTTTGATCAGTTCAGTGCATCCTTTGTGAATGAAAGTATTAATTTCTTTACCAAAAAAATTAAAAATCTTACAGACCCAAACATTTAATTGGTAGTGTACATACATCACAAGAGCAGTGGATTTGTTTGTCTATTTCTTACATTATTATTAACTAAGTTTATTTTACCACATCTCAAATTATGTATGTTTAACATACTTGACATTATCTTAAATATTTTTAAAATAAAATAGCATTTTTTGGCTATTTTGTTTAAATTCATAATTTAGTTTAAAAGTTATATTTATTATGATGGAAATTTGGAATTTTGTTGAAAAACTTTTAAGAAGTTTTTATTTAAAAAATAATATATTTTGTGAGATATATGTAATTTTTTTCTTTAGTTTAAAATATATATTTGCAACCCTGGATCACAAAACCAGCCATAAGGGTATATATATATATATATATATATATATATATATATATATATATATATATATATATATATTATTTTTTTTTATACATTAAAGCTGAATCCAATCCATAAATAAGCTCTCTACTGATGTATAGTTTGTTAGGATAGGACAATATTTGAAAAAGGGTGCAAAAAAATCTAAATATTGAGGAAATCGCCTTAAAGTTGTCCAAATGAAGTTCTTAGCAATAGATAATACTAATCAAAAATTAAGTTTTGATATATTTACAGTAGGACATTTACAAAATATCTTCATGGAACATGAGCTTTACTTAATATCGCAATGATTTTTGGCATAAAATAAAAATTGATAATTTTGACACATACAATGTATTTTTGGCTATTGCTACAGATATACCCATGCTACTTAAGTCTGGTTTTGTGGTCCAGGGTCACATTTTTATATTTTAAGACAAAAGTGTGGTTCTGGGACAGGTAAAACAATAAAATAATAATTGTATAAAAGGTATTAAATAAAATAATAAAGTCATGATAAACAGTTTTCAAGACAGCTTTAAGTGACCTTCATATAACAAAAAGAAAATGATGAAATGAACTCTTTAACCTGTTTATTTAGCATACAACCCTCTAAGACTAATAAATCAACTTTAGTGCTTTACTTAAATGAATGATCTCTCAAATGATGTCTTAATGAAGAGAGATGTGCTATTGTTTTTCTAAATAGTTGGACTATGGGTGAAAACAGGGAGGGACCAAACAGGGAGTCATATCTCATGACCAGAATTGGCCTCTTGTGACTCTTGACAGCAGAAATCAACCATGCTAGAGAAACACAAGAGTGAGTTGAACACACAACATCCTAGTGCCCACATACAACACACTAGCAACCTCATAAGAATGCAGAAAAAACTTCAGAAACCACAGAAAAGTTGCATAGCTCTTTTCTTTGCAAAAGTTGAATTTTCTTGTTTACTATCAATTACCAACTCAAATGAGCTACACGGAAAAAACGGAAGAAACACACCCCAGCTGCTTTCGTGCACTTCTGTCCGCTGCTTCTCTGCTGTTGTTCCGTCTCTTGTTCCCTCTTATTTTATTGTTATTCTTTCAGGGTGAGCTCATTCTGGGCTGTGGTTCTCAGAAGTGTAAATTAGATCCAGATCCTTTCTTTCCGAGCGAGGCACGGATTGAATCTAATGTTCTGTTCCCTCGCTCTTGTGACTGAAAAACGGCCCACATTGTGCAACATCACACAGTCATTTGGGCTGTTTATCTTCTATTTTTCTGGCCTGCTTTTCTCACGTTCTCCATCCATCTTCCTTGTATTCTCTCCTCCAGCCAGGTGTTGGAGTTTGCTCTCAGCTGCTTGACAGATTACGTGCGGCCAGGCCGTGGTTTGGAGGTTTGTTGTGAAGCTCTGTAGCTGTGGTTGAAGTGACCTCACAGTACTCATTTAGACTCGCTTGTCTACTGTGTGTAGCGTGTTTGCTCTCGGCTTGAGTAAAGCCGGGTTGCGTCGTGTTTCTCGGTAAGGGCTGAATCACTGCTGTGTTTGTCTCCGGGATGCCAGGATTTCTGGGCCTTGGCTTTTTGGATGCGATCTGCTAATGGACTTGTGTTGATCCGCTACTCCACCGGCACGCTGGCGCGGTAATGGAACAGCATGTAGAATGTACCTCAATCAATAGCATCGACTGGGTCTAGGTTATAAACGCAGAGTAAAGAGAGCGGTGGATATGGGCTATTGCATTACCGTGCGGATCCATTAGCGATGTCCTCTAGATAAGTGAGTCTGCTAGGGTGGGTCACTGATCCTGACATCGTCCCTCAGTGTTAATGGAAGTGTTTCGCTGCATTTTACACAATAGTCCAGAGCGGCATAGATTTTTTTTTACACACCAGCCCCTCTGGCCTTGTTCCTTAAATGAATTCGATAGACGTGTCACTGATACGGGAAGCTTTAATGACAGCGGACACCTGATACGTGTTCGGTGACATTACCTTGGCAATTCTGCGAAACTACTAATCTTGGTCGATTAGGTGATGCTGTATTAAAAAGTGTTACAAATTCGCACATACAATGACTTGATAACACATTTTCTTTTATGAATGTTTCTGAATTAAAGCAAATTTTGTAAAAACGTCACAAACGTCATGGTGATAAAACCCGATATCATAATGAAGAAAAAAAAAAGATTCATTAAGACTCATATTTCTTCAGTTGAAAAGAAATTAAGGTTTTTGAGAAAAAAATATTTCAGGGTTTTTCACTTCAATGGGAATCATCGGATTGAAGGTCCAAATTACAGTTTCAGTGCAGCTTCAAAGGGTTCTACATAATCCCATCTGAGGAATAAGGGTCTTATCTAGTAAAATGCTCACAAATGCTCATCTTGCACTAGCTCACACTAGGAGTCATGCTGGAAAGGTCACGCGTGACATCGGCAGAAGTACCAACCCAGTGATTGCAAAGTGAATGTGCATAGAAAGTCAAATGCCCTTTACAAAAAAGGTAAAACAACGATGTTGGACGATTTTGAAGTTGGAAGAAAAAATATGAGGGAGTTTTTCGCCATACCTTTTTGGACTGAAGTACACAAATGAAGATCCAATCGCGCATGACCTTTCCAACGTGATTTTGTAATGCGTGAAGTTGTGGACACACATCATAGAGCTAGTGTAAGACAAGCATTTGTGGTTAAAAAGTGTATCATTTTTTATTTTTAGAAAATGACTGATCATTTTGCTAGATAAGACCCTCACCTGGGATCGTCTAGAGCACTTTGAAGCTTCACTGAAATTGCAATTTGGACCTTCAACCCCATTGGCTTCCATTGAAGAAAGTAAGAGCATACTAGCATTCATATTTGAAATACTTTTTTTACAAAATAATTATTTGTTTCTCGTAAATGCTAATCGCATACACATTTTCCACATTTTTAAGTACTTGTAAGCACTTTTCAATAAAATAAGCCAAATTTCCAAATATTCCAGACCATATGATTCTAAATGCTAAATTTAAGCACTTTAAAGGGATAGTTCACCCAAAAATGAAAATTTGATGTTTATCTGCTTACCCCCAGGGCATCCAAGATGTAGGTGATTTTGTTTCCTCAGAAAAACTCAAACAAATATTTTTAACGAAAACCAGTGCAGTCTGCGAGCCATATAATGGATGTGGATGGGCACCAAACCTTTAAAAGTAAACAAAAACATGCACAGACAAATCCAAATTACACCCTGCGACTCGTGACGATACATTGATGTCCTAAGACACGAAGCGATCGTTTTTGCGAGAAACTGAACAGTATTTATATAATTTTTTACCTTTGATACACAGACACGTCCATCTGTCATGAGCACGATCTTATCATCCGGCTTATCATCCGAGTTTATCATCCGGCTCGTGACATGTGAACGCGCTCTGGCGTAGAATACGCTTAATACTTTAAGAATGCACCTCATTTGCCTTCCAAATCAAAGTCATGTGGTGCAACCAGCAAAATGAGCTTGAATAGTGAACCCCATGAATGTATGTCAAAGTTGAAAAGTCTCTTCAAATATCACATAATTTGACATTTTTATGCCAAGGCAAGGTTAGTTCAGATTATCAAATGTCAAGTGGTGCGACTCCCCAAAATAACAAATTATATGTGTGTAAGGAATAATTGATGATGGGCCGTTGAATTTTTAGAAAATAATGTACATATGAGGTGCTGATGCAACCACAAAGCAAAGAATTCAACGAACCACCGAAGTCAATTTTTTCGCTTACACTACATTTACCACATCTCAAGACATCGATCAGATGATATATTTCAAGGCATTCGTATGGGTTTTGTCCTCACTATTGTAAGTAGGATTCATTTCTTACACATCTCATATAACGCCTCCGTTGCTAATTCTAAAATGCTATTTTAGACATAGTAACGGAGGCTTGAGCAATTAATAGCAGACTAATACAGTTAATAATGAAATTATTAGACAGACAGACAGATAGCTTGAGAGATATATATAGAAAGAAGAGTTTGAATTACCTCTCAGAGTCAACAGTGTTCAGCAGCAGCGCCTCTACTAATGGTAAAACTTTTAAGTTCATTTTCTTCAGGAACAGCGCCGTTGCTACCTAGCTTGTGAAAAATGTCATGTAGCTTTTAAGTTGTTAAACTTTGTTACTGATAATATCATCAGAGCAGTGCTAACAACATTAGTGCATATGTTAATGTATGTGTGCGTGTCTATAAAGGAGAGAGAGTGGGGAAAATAGAGTATGCTTTTAGTGCATAATAAAAGGTAAATTTGTGGCAAAAAAAATATTTTTTTTATAATAGATTTTTTTGCCTTTGTAAGATTTTGAAATAACTGGAATCATGTGGTGAAGTGCTATAGACATGTAGGCTAATGCACTCAACACCTGCCTGGAATTACATTTGCTGTGCGTTAATTTGTCAATATTTGTACACCTTAGAACATTCGTCAGCCAATCAGATTCAAGCAATTCAACAGCCCCATAATAAAAGAATTAATTATTCATAATATATATATATAAAAAAATACTTTTTTACGTTGGAGAGTACATTTAAAAATACTAATATTTTTGGTATATTTTTGTACTTAACGATTAAGATGTATACACTCGCATGTATTCAAAGTATGATTAAAACCTGATGGTTACTCCACATGACATGATTAGGAAATGTTCAATAAACTAAATTTAAAAAAGTTATTTTCTCACTTACAGCTTTATTTCCATCTTTCTGACTGTCCCCGAATTAAAACTAAAAAACGTAAATGGAAACTGAAAGTGTGTCAGTTTTTTTAAAGAAGTCTTTCAAGGACAGGCGCCGTTGGACTGATCCTCAATCATTGACCTGTCTGCATGATGTGCGTACGTGTTACCCAGTTTAACACGACTGATCTAGCTAATCATTAGCTCAGCTGACACTGGCTAGCCGCTGGCTAATATGCTGTCTTGGTGATAAGGAGCGTCCTTTGGGGGTGTGAGCTAATGGACCACCGTGAACACGGCCTGTGAGGTCGCCCCGTGTTAAGTCTGCTCAACTGAGGCTGAGTTGAAGGTACAATTTCTCCACTGATTTCCCAACCCGCCCCAAGTGTGAGCGGATACCGATAAGAGGATTAGCACACCAGCACGGGCGAACCAGGAAAGCTAGAACTTGTTCAGAGTTACAGCTGCCATCTCTGCCAAGCAGACAGTTGTTGGCTAACTTTTCCGAAAGAGGAACTGGCTAGAGGAAGCACCGGAGACTTGTGGAGTGTCTCGCAAAATCGAATTTAGATTTAAGAAATTGTACAGTGATTTTAATGAGAGAAAAAGTTTTAATATTGTCAGCCCAGCCCATTTAAAGTGCATTCTGGCGTAGGTGATATAATGCTTGCTAGCGTGGCACGGTCGTCCCCAGACACACGGACTACTACTCTATCAGCAGTTTCACAGGATTGCACCAGCTCTGAGCTTACTGTAGCTCGCCCCTCTCATCGACTCTTCATCTAGTAGACAAATAAAGTGGGGGTGGATGTTCAGTGCAGTGCAGTTCACTATGTGCCAAATTAAACAAACAAACAAAAAAAAAAAAAACACACAAAATAATTGCAATCATAGGCGATTTCTAGAATATTTAAAAACAAGAATTATATAAATATTTGAACGTGAAACGCTCTGATAGGATAGCATTATATATTTGTCTTCATCACACAACAATAAACATACTCTTTAATCAATATAATTGTAAAGGGTCAATGACGCATTAGTGTCCATGATAAAAATAAATTATAAAGCTTTAAGAAATCATAAGCATTGCATTCATGGTTTTGCAAAACTTTTATATCGTTTAGTAGTATGGCATTAATTTTTGTAATTTATTTTTTATATCACTTAGTAGTATGACATTTCTTTTTTTGTTTTCAAAAATAACATGTTTTAATAAAACTGTTAAAACTGCTTAAAATAATAGAGAAAAAAACTTTTGTTTACCAAATCAGTCACATTTAACATATTTCTAATAATTTATTATTAAATACAATGAAAAATATAAAATTAATTTAATAAATAAAAAAAAAATTAATTATATTTATGGATGAATATAATGATATTTGTAAGCAATGCTTAAAAAACAAAACAAAAAAACAAATATACATATATATATATATATATATATATATATATATATATATATGTATGTATATATGTGACCCTGGACCACAAAACCAGTCTTAAGTCGCTGGGGTATATTTGTAGCAATAGCCAAAAATACATTGTATGATTCAAAATTATTGATTTTTCTTTTATGTCAAAAATCATTAGGAAATTAAGTAAAGATCATGTTCCATGAACATTTTTTTGTAAAATTCCTACTGTAAACCTATCAAAATGTAATTTTTGATTAGTAATATGCATTGCTAAGAACTTAATTTGGACAACTTTAAAGGTGTTTTTCTCAGTATTTCGATTTTTTGCACCCTTAGATTTCAGATTTTCAAATAGATGTATCTCGGCCAAATATTGTCCTATCCTAACAAACCATACATCAATAGAAAGCTTATTTATTGAGCTTTCATATGATGTATATATCTCAGTTTTGTAAAATTTAACCTTATGACTGGTTTTGTGGTCCAGGGTCACACACATATATATATATATATATATATATATATATATATATATATATATATATATATATATATATATACATACGTATATGTAACTACCAAGGCAACATTTCTCTTTTTAATTTAGTTTAACTTGTACTAAAAATCCAATTAAAAAAATGAAATAACAATTAATAAAATCTATCTATCTATCTATCTATCTATCTATCTATCTATCTATCTATCTATCTATCTATCTATAAACAACAAACCTCTAAAAATGACAAAAGCACACAAAAAATTACTAAAATCTGAACTAAAATGAAAATGGAAAATATTAAAATCAATACTGATTCAAAATATCAATAAACACTATAATAGTGTCAATGATATCAATGTCTGTGATACTAAAATAACCACCAAAATTATGTAAATAAAAACCTATTTTACTTAAATCTTGAATACATGTGAGTGCACACATCTTAAAAAGTATATTTTTTTTCAGTATTTAAAGAGTATTTAAAAAGTATTACTTACAAATATCATTATAATCATCCATAAATATGAAGTTTTTTTTATTTATTAAATTCATTTGATAATTTTATTTCATAATAAATTAATAGAAATATGTTAAATGTGACTGATTTGGTGGACAAAGGTTTTTTTTTTCTTTACTATTTTAAGTAGTTTTAACAGTTTTATTAAAATATTTTATTTTTGAAGACAAAAAAATGAATGTCATACTACTTACATGTCTTAAGTATTGTTTAGTTAATTATTTGACAGGGCTGGGTAGTAACTGATTACATGTAATCTGCATTACATAATCATATTCCAAAAATTAAGTACTTTTAATTAGGGTATAATACATTTTTAAACGCTTATAATCAGTTTACAGTTACTTTTTTTATGGATTACGTGATTACATATTAATCGCACAACGGCTTAAAAATTTATAATTTGTTGATTCTGATAGTCTGGACAAAAATATTTCAAAACTGGAAGACTTTGGACAAGTAATGTCATTGTTTTCATGTTTATTAATGTTATTCATGTGTATGCAAGGATTCCCAAACATTTTTGTCAGCCAAACCCCTTAAAATGAAACATTTGCTTGAAAAATCGCTGAGAAAGTTAAAGTTAAGTTAAAAGTTAATATTTCAATCATTTAACAACACATTCACGTTTACAGTTCTCTGATGTCTGATAAGTAAGGGATAATGTACAGGCAGATAATGTACGCTTCGCGTCGGGTCCTGATCACACTGTCGGGGCTTATTTCTGCGATAACTACCGGCTGCCTGTACATTATCCCGCTTATTACACGGCTACTTGCCACATAAGAAAAAAAAACTGGACATGAATATGAATTTGAAACCTTTTATTGGCATATTTGTTTTAAATTAACATTTTTATCCTTCCGCGAAACGATATAGTACCACGTGACTAACATTCAAACTATGTACGTTAGTAAGACAATTTAAATAGATTAATGTCGAAATTTTCCATTGTTAATTGTGGTTGTCCAGAGTTTGTCACAAGATGGCGCCAAACGGTAATCTTTGTTGGCACGGAGGGATTTTAAACATACAATTAGTACCGGCTATGCGTTATTACTTTGGAGCGGTGATTATTTGAAAAGAACGAACCTGCAAATGTCTCAACTGACCAATCAGAATCAAGCATTCCAAAGAGCCGTGTAATAAACAAATACAATATTTATATTTTTAGCGCTCGTGTTTAAATTGCTTTTATGATTTAATTAATTATTAGGTTATCAACTCACTAAAGTAATGTTCAATGCCTTTTATGATTTTCTTTCTTTTTTCTTTTTTATATCAATGTGGTACTGTATGTTAAATTTTTTTCATTAAAAAAAATCTAATTTATAAAAACTTTTAAAATTTTGTATTTATTTAAAACAAGTTAAAAGTAATCTAAAAAGTAGACAGAAAACAATAACTAAAATGAGATATAATCTGTAATCAGTAATGGACTTAAATTTTTAAGTATTTTTTATTTGATTTAAAAAAAAGAATGCCATGTTATTGACTCTAATACAGCAGGCGATAATTTTGTAGATCTCAGGTGTTTTTTATTTTTAATTTTTTTAAATACTTATTTCAAGAGTGACCTGTAACCAATAACAGATGTATTTAAAGAATACATCTGAAGGAAAAAATGCTCTGAAGGAGTGTCATCTTATGTATTCTGCCTTTAAAATATTCTACCTCATAGAATATGTCGGGACCATTGTTTGAAAACCTGCTGAACAGGAGCTTGGTCACCAGCCCTTCATATCTGTTTTCTGCATGGTGACCAAAGCTAATGATAGAGATCTCGATTACACCCAAACACATGTGGCCAGCCCAGAGAGGACCCTGAAGGGTAACAGTGTACAGGCCTGTCCAAAGCATGGCTGAAATGTCAAGCATGCGCTACGGTGAAACCGAGCGAAAGCGGGATCAGGGTCAGATCAGGGTGTGCTGACGTGTAACTCAGTGCTATCTCATCAACAGCATGTCTTCTTCACCTCCACATATTCAGCAGTGCAGGATGTTGCGTCTCACCTTATCTTTGTTTGGCCTCCACTTATTCTGAGAAAAGCAGCTGTCAGCGATGCACACAGTACAAATTTAGTCCTAATTTCTGATTATGCTTATCAGTGGAGGAGTATTCATAAGCATTCATGCTGATATGCAGGCCTGTGAGTGTGCTTGTTAGGGCTCTTATGGGGTGCTTGAGTGATAAGAATGTAAGAAGAGATCAAGTGGGAATTTAGGAAAGCAACAAGATCAGCCAATTTTTGGTCACATGAAGTTGCAGCCTTAATTGAAATCTGTGGTTTTGGTTGATCCAGCATAAACTGGTGAATTTAGTGAATATTCTTGGTGAACAATGGTGATCAATCTGCATGAACTTGCTGGTATATTTCAGCCATCGGTGACCTACTTTGCACTTTCTTTCCATCTCTGGATCTGGTTTGGTCCCCCTGCAGCGTGCGAGCATGTGCCCTGGAAGCCGAGCGGTCACGTACACTGAGAGATTCCCTGGCAGAGGCTGTGTTTGTGGCTGGGTTCATTCCAGCTGGGGGAGAGAGTGGAGGGTTAATGATTAGTCCCATGCTCTGTGTGGATCAAGGGCATGGGACTGTACGGGTCCCGGGGCTGGGGGAAACGAGAGAGAGAGAGAGAGAGAGAGAGAGAGAGAGAGAGAGAGAGAGAGGGAGGGAGCACAAACCCAAAACTCAACAGCTGAATCACTCATCACGTCTATATTCATACTCAACTCCTGGTGCAGATCTATATTTACAAATCAGTACTGTGTACACCACATCCATTTCCAGTAATGATTATACAATGAACAATTAGCCACTACTATCCATTAAAAATGCTGCAAGTGATTGTTTGACACATGAAATGTTCCTACTTCCTGACAGATATGGCCTGTGTGAGAACACTAGATGCTTTTTTTTTACCATCAGAAAACTAGTTAATCAAAAACACTCTGAATGTGAATCATTCAACCTGATCTCATGACGAAAACGTACCTGTGGGAACCTTTTCACAAGAAGCCGTCATGTACATTTCCTGACATATTCAATGTAAAATGTCATACATATGGAACGTTTTATGTGACGTTGGTTTTGCATGTCAATGCAGTTCTGACTTAAAATGTCTGTTGAGTTGTGCTATAACGCTAATGCTCCGTGACGTTTTAAAATAATGTACCATCTGCACTACACCTAAACCTACTTGATAGCATGAACAAATGAAAGCATGCTGTTTTAGCTTGTTTTTCAATCTCTCATCTTACAGCTCTTTCATTGTGGGTCATGTTTTACATGGGATTTGTACCCAAGGATTCCGCATCCTAAGTCCAATTCCGTGCCGGCTGAGCTACCGAGCAAGCTTGTTACATCCAGCGAAAGTGAAGCATATGGAGCTGTGATCATAACTGTGCACGAAAACGATTAAAAGTGCTTGCTGTTTTACCGCCTCTAGTGTTCATTGCTGTTGGAAACTGCAGTGATATGTATTCGAAGTTCACACAGGTACGTTTTCGTCATGAGATCAAGTTGGAATCATTTGGGTTTTGAAGATATGCTTAAATTAGTGGAAGTTAGTAAAATGGGATAAATATCTTTCTTTACAACAGCTGATCATTTTGTAATTAAAATTCTGTAATTAATTGATATCACACTGATATCGTTCCAAACCTATAAGACCTTTGTTCATCTTCGGAACACAAATTAAGATATTTTTGATGAAATCCGAGAACTTTCTGACCCTGCATAGACAGCAACGCAACTAACACATTCAAGGCCCAGAAATGTAGTAAGGACATCTTTAAAACAGTCTACGTGACATCAGTGGTTCAAATGTAATGTTATGAAGGTACAAGCATACTTTTTGTGCTTTAAAGAAAACTTAAAAAATAACAACTTCATTAAACAGTTTCTTTTTTTCTCTGTCAGTCTTCGCCGTACGTTCACACGAGTACCAAAATGCATACATGAGGTGCTGTTAACACAGGAGCTGGCGTTCTGATGTTCTGACAACACATGCTGAACATGTTAACATGTCTGAAGATTTTGACAGAGAACTCGCAGTTTTTTCTCAACCTTGCTTATTTGAACTGGAATACATAGACGATTAACTAATGGACGTCATACGTCAGAACGCCAGCTTGCATGGGTCAAAATTGGAACTAAGCAAACAAAATCTACTTGTCTGTAAGAAAATAAATAAATAATTGACATCTATAACTTATCGACCATAACATCAAACTAATTATCAGAATTATAATATTAATATAAACTACGCTGTAGGGGCACATGCACTTACTGCCAAGCCAAAACTGATTTGGAAATTACCTGTTCGCTTACTGATTTATACCTTCAGAGGTAACCCATCCGTTTGGAACAACATCCTGGTTCACTTACCTGGAAAACTTTAATCTTTTAAATTAGTAATTGTTTAACAAGGAGATAGAATACGTCCCACACACTGGAATTCTGCAAGCTACAGTAGTGTGCAGGACTTTCAGTCTATTGTTTACATACTACACTCAAGCCTAGTCAGTGTCCAACACACCTGCATGCCACCATCCAGGTGTGTAATAGATTTGTTTGCGTTTCCCTAAAAGAGAAGATCCCCTACACACTCCAAGTGAACCATATTACCGCATTCCCAGCACAACTCGCGAGAAACTTTCCTTCTTCCTCCTCATAGTCTCTGACCTCAATCCCGTATTCTTTAGGGTCTTTTCTTCTCCACATGCCTCATCTATCCGAGCTGTCATTCTCTTTCAACCCCCACCTCCTCCTTCGCTCTTTCTGCCAGAGATATGCATGGAATGTCAGCTCCTTAGGCTGGATCTCGATTCCCATCAGGAAGACAGTGACATTCTCAATATCTCAGCCGCACTTGTGATTCTAATTGCACATAATAGAGCATTAAAGATGTATCTGTGTCTGATCGTGTGGTGCTTGAGAAACATTGACATGCACGGAAGAACATTCCTCCAGGTAGTTTCGACAGAAACATTAACCCGTCTGTCTTTCTCCTGACAGCCTCCATTCCGTTCTTCGCCTGTGAGCTCAAAGCAGTGAAACCGTACATGAGGGGCTTCTTCTGCGGGGACACCAGCATCACTTACCCTTACATAGAAACTGAGGCCATTCCTGACAGCATGCTTATAGCCGGGGGTATCATAATCACAGGACTTACGGTAAGAACACACACATATACCAAAATATCACTTGTTGAAAGGCTTTAAAAGAGAGCCCACCCAACAGTATAAACTCTGTCTTCATTTGCTCAACCTCATGTCAGACTTATTTTTTTTTAAGAACACAAGAGATTTTCAAGAATTGTAGCAGTTGTAGTCTTGTAAGCATCAAAATGGTTGCAAAAGTCCAATAAAATGCATTCATCCATAATAAATAGTGCTTCACACGGCTCCGGTGGGTGAATAAAGGCCTCCTGTAGTGAATCGATATGTTTTTGTAAGAAAAATATCCATATTTAAAACGTAATAATCACTTTAATCTAGCTTGTGCCAACTGGTCGTATATGTATGCCGTGTCAGGGTTGCGCATGCGCCGCTGAGAAGTGACAAATGCGAATGCACAGTATAGAGACTTAATTTGGGAAGTTTTTGATATAAGCCAAGAGCAGACTGGTTTCTCTTTGTTAGAGTGCAAAATTTTGCTTCCTTTGCCCCAGTAAACAAACGTTGTTTTTTGCGAGACGCACCAGCACATGCACAATGCCAACCTCCGACGTCATCTGTCCGGGACGGCTTCAGTGTACGACTGTAAGTGCAAGAGATTATTAAATTTTAAATATGGGTATTTTTTCTTTTACAAAAATGCATTGTTTCACTTCAGGAGGCCTTTATTCACCCCCAGAGCCATGTGGAGCACTATTTATTATGAATAGATGCACTTTATTGGACTTGTTTTGGACCGTTGAAAAGAAACAACCGTCCATGCCATTATTAAGCTTTGAAGTGCCAGAATAATTTTAATATAACTCCGATTGGATTCATCTCAAAAAAGGAAGTCATATACACTTAGGATGCCTAGAGGGTAAGTAAATAATGGGCTAACTTTCATTTTTCGGTGAACTAACCCTTTGAAAGATCTGACTCAGAAGAATGATTCATACTTTCTACTTGCCTCATGAACTTTTATAAAGACACTAAGGAGAGCTAGGGTGGGTGTCAAGATTGTTCAGTGGACAATGACTTTTCTGTTTCCCACACAAAGCTATTTGAAGATTTGGAATATAATGTTTGGGAACTACTTCTGTAGTTAAGTGTTTATGTCTTTTCATGCATTGAAAATAGTGACCAGTACATTTAAATTGACCTTTGATGTTCCCTAAAAGAAAGTCATATGGATTTAAAACAACATAAGTGTAAGTAGTAACTGATGACAGAATTTTCATTTTTAGGTGCACTATCATTTACAAGACTTCCTGTCCAGAGTAGTATTAGCCCACGGTTCTCCTGTTACTGAAGGCTATTGATGTACTCTTTTCATCTACTTTGCTATTGAACAAGAGTTTCTCTTTGTGTAAGAGAGCATGTGTGTGAGGTGCTGTGAATTATTTAAGGCTTCATGAGCCTTGTAGTATTTAACTCAGTGTCGCATGGCTGTAACCTTAGCGGTGTCCCCTGTGTGTCTCAGATTGCTGTCGGAGAGTGTTACCGGGTACGATTCAGAGGTGTGCACTCACGGGCATTTGTGCGCAACCGCTATGTGTCCTGTCTGTATAAAGAGCTGGGCAGCTTCCTGTTTGGTTGCTGTGTGGGGCAATCCTTGACCAACATGGCGAAGCTGAGTGTGGGCCGACTCCGTCCTCACTTCTTGTCGGCATGCAATGTGACCTATGAATCACTCAACTGCACGCCCGGGACCTACATCTCAGAAGTCATCTGCAGGAACAACCAGAAGATAGTGGAGGAGGCCAGGTAAGTGAGGTTTTTATGGGAGGCACAGAGATGAGATGAGCTCTGTTCCAAAACCTATGTTCTATATCAAGGGTCTCCCACCCTGCTCTTGGAGAGCTACCTTTTTGCAGACTTCAGTTCCAACCATGCTCCAATACACATTTGTAACTATCAAGTAACCCTGAACACCTTAATTAGCTGCTTCAGGTGTGTTTGATTAGGGTTGGAACTGAACTCCACAGGAGCAGGGTTGGACACCCCATACACTGTAGCAGGGGTGGCCAAGGGAGAGCCACAGTCCTGCAGAGTTAATCTCCAACCCTAATCAATCCTTAAATGGTCAGCAAGATAAAGCAGAAGTGCATTTCAAGGCAGAGTTTTTTGGTCCTGTACACCCTTCATCCCTTGAAGTTCTCATTCTGGAGGGTAAACCCTTCGAAGGGATTAGGGCACTAAAGAATGAAACGCAGAGTTGCTGTCTACATAGATTTTGGAACAGAGCTATAGAGTATGATTAATTAAGGTTACAGTTTTTCCAAGTCCTAATGTTAGATGTTTTTGACTGATCACATAGTATGTTTTATGGAAATATAAAGGCATTTACTTAGAATAACATGTATGCTCGTGATTGCTCAATATAACATTATGCAGACAATGTTATGGCCCATAAAGCAGTGCAGCGGTTTAATGATTTGCGAGATTATGACATTTGGTTGGTAATATATTTCCCTTCTGCTCTTTTCAAACAGAAAGTCCTTCTTCTCGGGGCATGCATCTTTCGCCATGTACACCATGCTTTACCTGGCAGTGAGTATCGCCGTGTGTGGCCATATTTACCACATGCACACTCAAACATGCAAACTCAAACACACGTCAGGGTAGCGCCGAACGGCTGTGCTTGCTGTCGGATGCCAGTGAGGAGCTTTTTCTGTTGTCAGCTTTCACTTCCCATCCCTGCCATGTGGGAAAAAAGCCAAAAAATTCCTACTGACAAGAAACTCTCTCAAACTTCAACTCACACAAATGCACACAAATACACTCATACTGAAAGAAGAAGGCTCTGAGAACGCAAAAAAACTCCCAAAAGGCATCTTGCTTCAAGCGGAAAAGAAAGGCTTGAGTGAAAGAGGGAATGTTCTCCAGAGGCCTGATGAATAGATGAGCGGAGAGAGGGAGAGCGAGTGAAAGCTAGCTGAAGACAGAGGAGGCCTTGTTTAGTTGTGGGTTGGGTCCGGGAGGGGGGGAGCTTTGGCCTGCTGAGAGATAGACAGGCTTCTTTCAGTTAAACCCCTCTCTCTCACTCGCTGTTATGGCCCGGGGAAGGGGCACAATAAAGGGAAAAAAATGACAAAACGCTCGCAAACGATCAAAAAGTATGACATTCAATAGCATTCACATTTCTCTTCCACTCAACTGGCCCACAAACCTTATCAGAATTTACTCTGCCTTGTGTGCCAATCACGTTTAGAACGGAGGGAAGAAAATTTGCCCGCTGTGTAAAAACAAGCTATTTTCTACCATTCATCTGATTCAATTCACGGGCCTCTGGCTGCTCTAAAAGCGGGAGAGCTCTTCAACTCTCATCAGAGAGCGCGAGAGAGAGAACATGAACAGAGAGAGGGAAAAGCCTATAGAAAAGCTGTGCCAGGCTCTTTGTCCCCTCTGCCTGTTTTTTCTCTCCATCCCGGCCAATGGCCACACTGTTCAGGCTCTGCCCTGCCTTGCATGCCTGACCTGCAGCCACATGCTTTGGCTCTGAGTGCCAGCTGCTCCAGGCTTTACTGCAGGAAACCAAACACCTGTGACAGGGCTGATGGGAGGGGTACCAGGACCCCTAAATTCTGGAATGTTTCACTGTCCCTAGTGTGACATCAAAATCCATAAAGTTCATCTACAGCCAATACTTCTGCTCTGTCCGCCGACCACAATATTTCACACTGACCTTTGTTGTGTAGCTATGCTAGCGTGGTATGATTAACACGTGTTTTTTGCACCATATGGCTCTGTTCTGAAAGCTAATGTTTACTTATAAGGCAGCATCCTAATTGAAATGTAGCCTCAAAAAAGCCTTTAATACTCTCCTCCTATAAATTTTGAGTCTGAAAGGGAAACTCCTACAAATGGATATTCAGTAAAGTCAGGTGCAAAAATAGGCATACTGCACATCTTTATTAAATCCTGATAGTACTATTTTAATGTCAAAAGTTTGCGCTTTACAGAATGTTAGTTCACTTGGAGGCCATATTTGCAATGCCTATAGGCAGCTACTTCTAAGATGCAAGACCAACTAATGAACATATTTCAAATAAGCAACAAAATCTGACACAACTGTCCTCTAAAAAGCATATATTTTGGGTTGGTCAAGCCAATGCGCATGTGCAATCCCAAGCAAGAGTCTAAAGACAACCAGAGTTTATAAAGGCAACTGCAGTGATGCAATGGCTTTACCAATTGCTGACTGGCTCTTTTATTTAGAAGGCGGAACATCTCCCAGCTGGTAAGAGCTGCACAGGTAAACCTTGCTTCCATGATCTTAAGTGGTGCATCAGCGGCTGCGCTCTTTAGCATTCTTGTTAGGGCACCCGCCTCCCATGCCAGCAACCTGGGTTTGAGTCCCACTCGGAGGTCAGCTAGTAAGAGCTGCGCAGGTAAACCTTACTTCCCTGATCTCAAGAGGCGCACTAGCAACTGACTCTAGAGGCTGTGGTCGTTTACATGCTTGTTAGTGTGCCCACCTCCCATGCCCATGACCTGGGTTTAAATTCCACTCGGAACAAGAACGAGGTGGGGCAGTTAAGACCAGAGGGGTTACTAGGTGCCGTGACCAGTGTTGGAGTGAGGTTTAGGGGGTAAGTGTAATGGAGGCCAGCTGAACCTCACTCCCCTGATCTCAAGAGGGGCACTAGTGACTGATGCTAGAAGCTGAGGTCTTTAGCATATTTGTTAGCATGCCCACCTCCCATGCCAACGACCTGGGTTCGAGTCTCATTCAGGAAAAGAACGAGGCAGGGCAGTTAGGACCAGAGAGGTTGCATTGGTGTCATGACCCAGATGGGAGTGAGGGTAACGGATGCCAACTGGTAAGAGCTGAGCAGGTAAACCTCACTTCCCTAATCTCAAAGGCGCATTAGTGACTGACACTAGAGACTGTGGTCTTGCACACTTGTTAGCATGCTTGCCTCCCATGCCACTGACCTGGGTTTGTGTCCCACTCGGTAAAAGAACGAGGCGGTAAGGTTTGGACCGGCAGGGTTAAATTAGTATATATCAGGGCTGGACAACTTCGGTCCTTGAGGGTCACTGTCCAGCAGAGTTTAGCTCCAACCCTAATCAAACACACATACCTATAGCTTTCTAGTGATTTTAAAGACATTGATTAGCTTGTTTAAGTGTGTTTTGATTAGGGTTGGAGGTAAATTCTGCAGGACAGTTGCCCACCAGGATCAAAGTTGCCCAGCCCTGTTAAATAGTCTTTGATGAAGAAAGCTTGACTCACAACTGATTTTGATTTGGTTTTAGTAAGTTTCTAAGATAACAACAGGATACTCTAATAAAAAAAGCACACAGAAATGTTGATATACGATATTACATTTTTAATTACACAGAACATTTTTAGCAGGCTTGTTGCAGTGTATTCTGGAATTGTCCACTCTATTGCCTTGGAATTTGACAGAGACAAGATAACTTTATAATTACGCTTCTTAACAGACTTCGTGTGAAGACTGCTCACCAGATATGAGTAGTTCACTAGATTTGAGAAGCAAACTTTGGTAAAACCTTTTAAAATCTTCCACTGCTAGGGTAGAGATACTGACTTTGTCCTTAGGCTATTTACAATAACAAACTAACACTATTGGCCTCTTTGAACTAAAATAAGCACAGTATTTAGTCTTTCAATGATTGTTTATCAGGTTTATCAGATTTAGCTAACTTCCAAGCGATTTTTCTGGAAATGTGTCATTAGAAGTTTAGCCACGTCAGACACACATACATATACAAACACACTCTGTAAGCTTTATTTATCAGTCTGTACACAGTTTTATCAGCTGTTATGTTAATCATTCTTAAAACTTCCTTTCTTTCTGCAGTTTTACCTGCAGGCAAGGTTGTCATGGCGAGGGGCGCGGCTCCTGCGACCGTTGTTGCAGTTCATGTTGGTGATGTTAGCAGTGTACACAGGACTCACTCGCATTTCCGACTACCGCCATCACCCCACTGACGTCCTGACCGGCTTCCTGCAAGGAGGACTGACCGCATACTGGGTGGTAAGAATCACGTCACCACATGCTCTAGATTACCGTTATTATAAAGCTGGGAGTGTAAGGTACTTTTTATCTGCTCACTTTATCATTTTCTTACAGGCCTTTTATATTTCGTCCATGTTTAAAACGTCTCGTCCAGACATGTCTCCAACAAGCTTGTCTCTGGAGAGTCCCCTGTCCAGCCAACAAACCGTCTGCTAACAGAGACACCTGAGAGACACAGGGAAAGTGAAAATGGGAGTGATCGAGCGAAGTGCGGGAATGAGACAAAGAACTTTGAAACATGCTCATGTCTTGACAAATCCTCACAGAGAACCATTTCCTGTGCACTCTGAGAGAAGAAGAGTTATATATACACATATACAGTACATAAACGTCTAACCCTTCAACAAACCCGTCCGCAATGTATCAACCCTCCATAGATAAATGATATTTTTATATAAAAAAGTTTATCCTTTATATTTTTGAAATATGTTATAGTTGAAGCTGCTAATAATTGTTGTTTTATAATTTGTCACCTGTAGTCCAGGCTCAGAGATTCACACGTCACAGTGATTAAAGTGATTTAACTTTATGTGTAACTCAACATGTCAAGCTTTTGGCTCATGTTGACTGTTGGAGGCCCAGTCCGATGAACTTCCATTGGACAAAAATGGACCAATCACAACATCGCTTTGGCCTCAGACCACACCCCCTTGTGTTTGCTATTGGACCTGGCTAGACCACTGTTCTGGTGCGCTGTTGCACAATCATAGCGGTGCTGATTGTAGACACCCTCTGTTTATGAAAGCACAGATTTGATGCTAATGCTATTAAGCTTGTGTTGTATTAAGGTGGGCTAAACTCCATGTTTGTACTAACCACTTTCACTGCATGAGTGAGACTGAAAGGAGGTTCGAGCCGACAACCTCCTCACCCCCTCTCCGCATAATGAGGGCTTGAATCCTGCCCTAAACGCTCAGTGGATTGGGGGTCTATACCTGTGTACCCTTTACTACTCATAGCACTTGAATTACACTATGGAATCGTCTAATTACTACAGATAATATTTTATATTTTGTCTTCTTTAATCAGTGTTTTACTTTCTTCCTGCGGTCAGTGCCATTTGTGTTCGTCTTTATGTGTGTGAGTGTGTGCGTGTGTGTGTGTGTTTTCCCCCAAATTATAATTATTCAGAATGAATGTAAATAAATCATTTTATAAACGATCCAGATTTTCAGAAGTATTAGCATCGGTTCTCGTTACGTGTTTATATATGTTTTTTATCGTTCGTGTTGATCAGGTACGCAGAGGTGTTATTTGCTAATTGTTAAAGAGACTAGTGACTGAGCCACAGATTGTCAGAAAGCTATATTCTACTTATTTAGTTTCATTTCATTTGTTGGTTTTCCCTGTGAAAAGCCTGTGTGGCTGAAATAACCACTGTATTAATAAACCAAACCAATAAAATGAATGTTCAATCTTTGTATCTCATTTTCTCCTCTTCTATAATGACAGAACTAACCGCACATCCACCCACACGCACTAATATACACAACCCCGATGAGGAAAGCTGCAGTAAAATAGCTGATAAACACACCTGTGACTGCACATCCATTGGCTTTTATATTAAAAACATTAACATAGTAAATTGCTATGTTGCTCAGTGACTGTAACAGCCTAAAGAACATTCTATATTCGCTAATGAAATACATTAGCTGGCAGCAGAATTATTATTAATAAACATCATGAAACTCTAGATAGTGCAGTCTAAGTTCTAACTCAATCTGACATAATGACATCATTATTCACATGGCGCAACTTAAATACTTGGCTATTGCTTGCTGTTGCAGTGGTAGTGTACTTTAGAAACCCTCCACTTCCCCAGCTCCACCTGTATAGATCTGCTATGGGGTGACTTCATGTATGCTATATGGGGGGTTATTTTATGTTAAATGTGCCACAGCAGTATTACTTCCATGCTCACAGCTCATGTCTTTTACACCAAGACCAAACACATTACCATTGCCACATTACCATGCTAAACTCTCAGAGACTTGTCATGACAGATGTATTTGTGTAAATGTTAATTTATTGAATCTTGGTGTGTTTTTTCATATTGGTGTGTCATTGTACTACGCCTTGCATTATCTGCACCAGCTGCACGTCTAAACCGTTGGAGCTCGTTCTGTAGGTATGCAGGTGTGCAACGTAAACACATTCCCCAACATTTGACTCGTGACTTTGACCTATGATTCTAATTACAACCAGGGATTTACTCCAAGTTTAAGTACAATTTAGCCAGCAAGAATTTTCTTGGTACATGCAGCACTTACTCTTGACAAGAGTTGCCCGATTTACAGTTCTCCACCACTTTTTTTTGAGCATGAAGCAGACATATAAATACATAAGCCTCCCATTCATTTCTAGTAGTAAATAAATTAGTGGTGTCAAAATTAACGTGTTAAAGCAGGTGATTAATTTTTTCAGTTTAATATTTTAATTTAACGTCAAGTTCAGCAGCTGCCGCTTTTAGCAGCCAAAATAGCCTAATAATCAGCTGCTGTGATGTCTGTTAAGCAGAGAGAGAGAGAAAAAAAGAGGAAATCAATAACTTCTGTAGTTTTAAGCTTTATCTTTATTTAATTCTAAATTTAGTCAGTTTAGATAACTTTATTAAATTAGGCTATATTTTCTTGCTGAAGGGCACAGGTAGCTATATGACATTTATTATAATGGGTTTATGTGAAGATTGTTTTTTAAGTTCACTGACGGCTGAAGGTCTGGAACTCATGGCAGCTTTCATTGAACAAGTCCCGCCCATAAGACCGTTTGATCGACATGTCAAACAACCAATCACAGTTCGTTTCGTTCAGCGTCACGTTTCTGTGCGTGGAAATGCCGCCACAACAACAGACTGGCGTGCAACAAGTCAGTCATTGAAATAACCAGCATTGAAAGATAACGAAGAAGAGGGAGAACAAGCAGTAAGTCAGTAATTTGTTCGCGAACGTCGCATATGTGTATAACAACAATGGCGTCTGCATAAGCACATTTTAGCAAAACGCCGGGTAAATCAGTCTGCGCTTTGTTTCCGGCGGACCGAAAATAAACGCGACACTCGCGTCTTCCGGAATTCCGGTCAAATTCAACTAATCAGAGGACGACTTCGACATTCCTGAAGTGTTTTCAGTTAAGTGTACCATATGCATCAGACGTTTAGCCAACGTTCCGTGGGCGTGACGTTTGAGGCTGAGACTACCCGAAGCGCAACTGCCTAAAAGGCTATTGGCGCCAACAGTATTTTGATTTTTTTTTTTTTGGTAGACTCAGATTCCAGGTTTTCATAAGTTTATTTATTCAGCTTTCAGATTTCTTAGTCTCCAATAATAGGATTTAGATAAAGGTGAATTACAAAATGTTTGCAGGTGAATTATAGATCAAACTGCAGGGTATTACCATCCATAAATACAATTCGTTTGTTGTTTATGTCCAAGTGGTGGACACGTGATGCACAAAATTTCTACCAATTGACCCGACTTCTAATTTTCCAGAAAATGTCCTGTTGGTTGAGGGAACAGACTTTGTTGCTGGCAGAAGATTACATCAGCTTCTGCAGCGGGATCCAACAGACGCCTCCCAGCGAGTCGGCAGAGGCCATGAGATACCTGGCCAAAGAGATGGAGCAGCAGCACAGAACCAAATTCCGATCCCTCTCCAAGGAGTTCCTGGACACCTGTGGATCGGATCCCAGCAAGTGTCTGCAGAGCGTCATGAGGGAACTGGTGGGAGATGGGAAACTGAACTGGGGGAGGGTGGTCTCCATCTTTACTTTCACTGGAGTGCTGGCCAGCGAGCTCCTGTCCAGGGGAGAGAATTCAGAGTGCTCCCGGAGACTGGCCGAGACCATCGCAGACTACCTTGGAGGGGAAAAACAAGACTGGCTGGTGGAAAACGGAGGCTGGGTAAGAGCCCTTTATGCTAGTAAATGATGGTCTTAAAGCCATTAACAGCCTATGTGTGTAGGTAGTAGGAAAACCCTGTGTAGTTGTCAGGTTTCTACTTTAACATTTAGCGAGGGGGGTTTTCGACACCAGGATGATGTGAAACTGCGTGGGTGTTTAAAGTGCATCGTTTGATCTTTCATGTGTGCTGCTCGCAGAAACCAAGCCTGTTTTGTACAGTGTTTAATACCACACATACTCTTTGAGGCTTTCCTACCTGTCTACTTCAATGTGCACATTTGAAACTGTAATTGGAAGCTACTGCGTTGATACGCCGGTCTAGTTTTTGGAGCAGAGCAGTGTATCCCTTCTTGTGGCTTCCTTGTTTTTGTCAATTAGAGAGTGACACAAGCCAAAGAATTCTGGGAATGCTTGTGGGGAAGCAGAACTGCTCTTTAAAACAGGCTCTCAAATGTTTCACCGAGGACTTTTTCAGCATGTGCAGACTCCCAGGCACTGACCTATGAAAGCGATACTTGTTCCAACTCTAAATGCCATCAATAACCCCAGGAGATGTTGTTTGTTTATGCAGACTGATATCTACACACATGATTCTGAGGAACATGTTAGTCAACACAGTCCAATGCAAATGTATTAGCTGTAACTCCCACAGAAGAGCTTGTGTTTAAAAGATGTGTGTCTAATCAATGGCTTAACATAGACCAAAGGATACTTTGGTTTTTTCATGTACGTGAGGGTCCACGTGCAGTTCGAGTGATGCAGATTTCGTCACCAGAATAGTACATGAACCACCTGAGTTTTTTTTTTTTTTTTTACTTTTTATGCACAAGCCGCACATGTGCATTTACTTGATTTTTGCACTAGTCTGTTGTTCCACAAGGTGGCAGCACTGGCTGGGGCTGTTGTTTTACAGTAGAAAACAAAACTAAAGAGACAGAACAACAACAACAAATACTGGAGACTGCAACAAAGAAGCAGCTTTCCAGAGCGCATGTGTCAACCTGCTGTGTTTGCACATGCTGTCAATTGGTGGAGTATACTTTGAAAGGCTGCGTGTTCAACTGTATGCATATGTTAGCCTAAAAAACTGAAGTGTACTTTGGGCTTAAAGGATTGGTTCACTTCCAGAATAAAAATTTACAGATAATGTACTCACCCCCTTGTCATCCAAGATGTTCATGTTCTTCTTTCTTCAATCGTAAAGAAAACATTTCAGGATTTCTCTCCATATAGTGGACTTCTATGGTGCCCACGAGGTTGAACTTCCAAAATGCAGTTTAAATGCAGCTTTAAAGGACTCTAAACGATCCCAGCCGAGGAAGAATGGCCTTATCTAGTGAAACGATCCATCATTTTCAAAACAAATTGACAATTTATAGATTTTTAGTGTTTACAAAGTTAGCATACAAAGATGATCAAACGCCCTTTACAAAAAAGATAAAACAGAGATGGGAGTTTTTCGACATACCCTAACTGTATTGATCCGGATCACACAGACTACGCATGTGCATCACAGAACGAGACAAGACGAGCATTTGAGGTTAAAAAGTATATAAGAGTCCTTTGAAGCTGCATTAAAACTGCATTTTGGAAGTTCAAACTCGGGGCACCATAGAAGTCCACTATATGGAGAGAAATCCTCAAAAAACGACTGAAGAACAAAAGACATGAACATCTTGGATTACAAGAGGGGTGAGTACATTATCTCTACATTTTTGTCGATTATTATTATTTTTTTTTATTTTTTTTTTGGACAAAAGTCTGTCACCAGAAGACTGAAATACAACATTTTGATTACAAATTGCCTCAATTGTTTTTTAAAATTAACCTTGGATGAGTTGTATATTATCAGACCAATAACATGCATTTAGAAAACAGATGGGGTGAATTTCATTTCATGCCATTTTTAAGCTGCACATTCTCACATATGACCCTGGAACACAAAACCAGTCTTAAGGGTCAATCTGCATCTGAAAGCTATATAAATAAGCCAATATTCCATTGATGTATGGTCTGTTAGGATAGGACAATATTTGGCTGAGATACAACTATTTGAAAATCTAGAATCTGAGGGTGCATCTAAATATTGATAAAATCGCCTTTAAAGTTGTCCAAATGAAGTTCTTAGCAATGCATATTACTAATCAAAAATTAAGTTTTGATATATTTACGGTAGGAAATTTACTAAGTAACATGATCTTAATATCCTAATGATTTTTGGCATTAAAAAAAAATCTATAATTTTGACGCATACAATGTATTTTTGGCTTTTGCTACAAATAAACCCGTGCTGCTTAAGACAATCTCTTTTCTATATAATTATATAGTAACCAGTCTGTCAAATCTTTAAAAAAAAAGCACCATAACTTCTGCTTGTCTTATTACAAGGCTGAAACCATATAAAATCGTTAATTTACAAAAACTAGTGTTTGGCATCCGACATGCCATAACTGAATATGGATGAATGAGATTTGAGAGCTTTGGCACAGCTCTCAGAAGACTAAGATTTTCAGAAGAACGACTAATATTTCAGTCTGTTCCTCAACGAAAGCTTTTGCATGACTTCAGAAGATTAGGAATATCACGCACAAGTCATATGGAGCACGTTATCCACTCTTTCGCTTTTGTTCTGTGGAAAAGACTACCTACCGCACTTCTCCTTTTGTGTCCCGCATTGGAAAGTCATAGATTTGAAACATCAACAACAACAACATAAAGGATGAACCCACCTCAAACCCAGGTCTAATCTACTCTTTTTAAACCTCACAAGTAGCGTCATACTACATTCTTAAGATCATAAATCTCGCAGCTGCTGGCTCAAGGCAAACAGCAGCTTGTATTTGCATGAATAAAGAGTTTGTTAGGCCTTTTTCTGTATATCTTCCCTATTTTCTCTTTCTCTTTTATTTGGCAGCTGTTGAAAGCAGAGCCAAAGGCCACTCAGCCATTTAGTGTATTGTGTTTACCATACGGTTGATCTCCATGCTGCACTCCGAGTTTGTGCGGCGTCTGATTGTGAGCTAGTGCACCTGGACTCAGTCTGACCAGTACAGCAGGTGTCTGTCTAGAGACAGCTGCTCTGCCCATAGACTCGAGCCTTCTGCTGTTTGTTCGGGTGCAGTTACAAACAACAGTTACAAGCCTTCTGCTTCTGAAACAGTCATATCTACATTTACACTTTGAAATGTCAGTTAGCTTGTGAAACTGGAGCGTTAATACACAGAAAGACCAGAGTAATGTCAGAGTAGTGCTGTGAACACGGTCTTAAAGGTTCTAATGGCAAAATAAAAATGGTCAGAAATGTACAGTCTGTAATATTACTACTACTGTTCATAGAAAACACTGCAGGCAAAAATGCTGTTTTTTTCATGCAACTTTCATGTCAAGCTTGAGATTTTGGGCTTTTTGGTTTTTCATAGTGTTTTCATAAGTGTTTCTTTTATAGCACTTTATCTATTTGTGTCAATAGATGTGAATTACAATACATATTTTTTTTAAAGGCCTAGAGTTTTTTCTCCTACACTGAGCCATAAATCTCCACTTCAGCAGCACTTACACACAACAAACTTTACATTTTAATTCCTGTCTATATCCTGAAGGTTTTTACAGAGGGATTTGTTCATATATAATTGGCATGATTTTATGCATTTTATACATATTTAACATTTTACTCCCCCAAAAATTGTAAAAAAAAAAAAAAAAAAAAAAAAATTCTGTCTGTTCTAAGTGTAAAAGTGAGATTTTATGACCCAAAATGCCCTCTGTAAAAACATTTGACTCTAATATGCCAAAAAAATTCAGCAAGAATTTTCGAAACTGACTTCATCCAGTGTTTAGATGTTAGAAGATGCAAATGTATGCAAATTATCACATATTTCATTAAATAATGGCTCATTTGAAAATTTAAACCTAACATTTAAAAAAAAACTTGTAATACAAAAAATGTTTGCAAATATCAATATAATCAGTCTACTGGGTAAGCAGAGTGATAACTATTAATTACCTGCAGTGTCTCGCCTTTAAGGCAATTTTTAAAATGTTAGGTGTAAATACGCAAATAAGCCATTATTTAATGAGATAATATAACGTTTGGCATATTAGAATCAAATGTTTTTACAGAGGGGATTTCATTACACTATAATTCAGAAAAAGCTTATGACAGACAGAAAACAATATACTTTTCCCAATTTTTCGGCCAATAAAATGTTGTATAAAAATCAAGCAAATTATATCTGAACAAATCCCTCTGTAAAAACCTTCAGGATATAGACAGGAACACAAATGTAAAGTGTGGTGTGTGTAAGTGCTGCTGAAGTGGAGATTTATGGCTCAGTGTAGGAGAAAAAACTCATTGCCTTTAAAAATCTGTATTGTAATTGAAATCTATTGACACAATTGACTATTGAAGTAGATAAAGTTCTATAAAAGAAAGACTTACCAGTGTCTTTTGGATGTTTTCTTTCCACTAGTCTGAAAGAACACTATAAAAAGCCAACATCTCAAACTTGACAGGTGCATGAAAAAACTAATTTTGCCTGCAGTGTCTCTCCTTAATAGGAACAATGACACAACATTTGGTCTATGTTCTCATTTTAATAGTAAACTCCCTTTGTTTGCCAGTTGAGCAAACAGGAGTATCACACGTGCGTTATTCACTGCTCCACAGCTCTGAGGAATATTTCATGTGAAATGTTAAAGATGTACACGCCGTTTCTCCCGAGGACAGGGTTATGTAATTCTCTCATATGTTTGGAGTGACTAAGTAGGCTGTGCTGTTATGTAATATCTTTGCTATTTTGTCTAATACTGTATGATATGGACGTGGGTGAATTAAAATGTGAATCTCATCCTGATCTGTCCTGTCTTTTATAGGAGGGTTTCTGCAGGTTTTTCCACAACGCAAGACAGCTGAACCAAGAGTCCTCCATGAAGACAGCACTGTTTGCAGCAGCAGGAGTGGGTTTAGCTGGTCTAACCTTTCTCTTAGTACGCTGATCATCTTAGGTTTTCTCGCTCTTTCTATCTCTGTCACACACAACACACCTGCTTTTCAAACCAGTTCTGGTCTTTAGGTTTTTTGCACATTATTTCCCATGTCCACGCCTGTAATTACAGCAGACGGTCATTCATGTTGATTGTACACCCTTCACATGGCCTTCAGGAGAAAAGGACGCAAGTTGGAATTCTTTGCATATCTAACACGGTGCTTTTTATTTTATAATTGCTTTTGTCACTTGTTCCTGTGTAAATCATGTTAGTTTAGATAGTATTTACAGTTTGTGAAAATGACACCACAGTTTGTTTGTAATGTTTCTTTCAGTCTGAAAACAAGACGTCCACCGACCGCAGTTGTGTCAGAAACCATTGACCAATTGACAGAGCGATTCTCTTGGTTAGACCACTGTTTGCCTTGACTGGTTCAGTTTTATCCTGGAAGTCATTTGTTTTAAAGGTGCTAGCTTTGTTTGGTTCCAGGCATCTCTGTGATATATTCTGCCCATTGTAAGTTTACATTGTAAATTTATTTATTTACCTTCTAAGAACAAATTATTACTATTTAGGCAATTCCCAACAATTGACAAAACATTATATTTTTGCATTGTTTTATTTATTAACTTCTTAATAAAATAATTTTACTGTGAAAACAAGTTTGTTTTGTATGGCAAGATGTAGGTTTGTTTCTGATTGCTTCTCTAATGTGGAAGTGCCCACAGATTTTGTTGTGTCCTGAATTTATTTCATTCATTTTCCCCCTGAGATTCTCCAAGGGGTAAAAGTCCACTTAAAACAAGCAGAAAGAGTGCATTTAGCAGCTACCTGAAACCTAAAATGCTTAGTTAGACTGCACAAGCATGCATAATGCACAAGCTTTCTCTTTTTGGGGGGTGTTCCAGAAAGCAGGGTTAACGTAATGTCATATAAACCCCAAACTTGTTGATTTAACACTAACTTTATGACCTGCACTGCAAAAAATTCTCAAGTCAAATTTAAGTGCATTTTGGCTCGAAACAAGCTAAATAATCTGCAAATGGGGTAAGAAAAATAATCTTGTTTTCTGTTTGAATTATTTATTTATTTATTTATTTTTTTTTTGCTCACCCCATTGGCAGATTATTTTGCTTGTTTTAAACACAAACTCACTTAATTTTGACTTTTTTCTGAAAACAGGACAATTTTTACTCCTCTAGAAAATCCTTCTTGTTTTTTTTTTTTTTTTTTAGATATTTTGGCTGGAAACAAGACAAAAAAAATCTAAGATAGAAAAGCATTTTTTGCAGTGTGCAGTCAAAAATCAAAAAAGTCAAAGTCAGATTTGTCAATTCTGTCACATGTAGGACATACAGAGAATTAAAATTATGTTACTCTCAGACCCTTGGTGCATAACAGATAACATTAAATACAAAAGGTAGAATTTTAAAATTATGAATAAATACAATTATACATATAATATAAAAAATACAATATACAAGTAAGGGCAAATGGCAGAGATAGGTTCCAAAACGCATCTATTAGTTCAGTCATCTCAAAGTATGTTACCAGTAAACTGCATCTGAAATCACATCCCTGTTGTATATGAAACGTGAAAAATTAAACAATGCATTATTAGAATGTTACAACTAGATGCTTAGCAACAGATAACCAGCCACATGCCTCATATCACATGCTTCCAACAAATCACAAACAGAGTGTGTCATGCTGCACAAACATTTCAGCATTTTGGAAGGAAAAATGTCATTATCTTTATAGTCTAAAATTGCATTCAGAGAAAACCTGATAGCATTTGGCAATACATAGGGATGCTACGCAATATCAATAGGTCACATGCTGCATTAGTTAGTGAAAGCGATACTGCAAATATGCAAACATCAACCAAAGGCTTGGGAATATAGAATTTGAAATGTACCAGGATAATAACCCAGGATTAATTGTTACCAGCAGGTAAAGTATGAGCAGTGTGAAACGTGAAGCAAGACAACCTGAGATAACATTTACCTTTAGGATGACCCAGGGGTAACTATTTCAAGTGTGGAATGCTGTTAGCTGTGTTCCAATTCAAAGGAAGCAGCCCCTGAATTAGGACACAGCTCTACACTGAATAAATAAATAAAATTAGAAAATAAAAAAGGTTTTGTTTTTAGTCAAAATATCTAAAAATTCTTAAATTAAGATGCATTTACTAAATAAGCAAAATGACATACGATGGTTTGTTTCCAGAGGGGAAAAAAAAACTAAATTAGTTTGCTTAAAATAAGTGAAATTATCTGTCAGTGCGGTAAGTAAAATACTTGTTTTAAGAATATTTTACTTACCCCACTGGCAGATAATTTGACTTGTTTCCAAGGGGAAAACTCAATTAAGTGCATTTTGCTTAAGGCGACACTGCAGGTAAATAGGGTAAAAAAATAACTAATAGTTATCACCTTACTTACTCATTGATAGATTACATTGATAATTGCAAACATTTTTTGTATTACAAGTTTTGTAAAATGTTAGGTTTAGATATGCAAATGATCCATTATTTAATGAAATATGCGCTAGTTTGCATAGTAGAAAAAACTAAACATTGGATAAAGTCAAAATTGATATATATATATATATAAATAAAAGTATTTCTGAATTGTGGAGTGACAAAATAAGATCCCAAAATTCGCTTGGTAAAAACATTTAACTCTAATAGTCAAAAAAAATTATACAAGAATTTCTTCTATTTTTTCTAAAATGATTTATAGAATCAAGCAAATTATATATGAACAAATTCCTCTGTAAAAAACCTTCAGGATATAGACAAGAATACAAATGTAAAGTGGAGATTTATGTGGGAGAAAAAAAACTAATTTTAAGGAAAACGGCCTTTAAAAATATGTATTGCAATTGAAATCTATTGACATAAGTAGACATAGTGCTATAAAATAAACACTTAGCAGTGGATTTTCTCATTCCACTAGTCTGAAAAAACACTATGAAAAAGCAAAAAGCCCAAAATCTCAAACTTGACAGGTGCATGAAAAAACTGTTTTTGCCTCCAGTGTTTCCCCTTAAAACAAGACTAAATATCGTATGTACTTTTGCTTATCTAGTAAATTCATCTCAATTTAAGAATTTTAAGATATTTTGACTAGAAACAAGACAAAAATTCTAAGTAAGATAAGCAGCTGAGGAGTCACCACAGAAATGGAAATGGATGAAAACCTCTTTAGTAAACTCTGGAGCAGGTTAAGTTCAGACCATGAGTTGCTATAACAAAAGTACTTACATACGTTTTTGAAACTGAAAGATGAGGTTATCCAAAAATCTATCCAGGTGTGTGGAATAACCTACTTTCTGGAATTCCCCCAGATCATCACTTGTTTTTGTTTAAAGCTTGCTACCTGAATAATGATGTCTAAATAGTGGAGCAGACATCTGAAGTTCATTTGTTTCACTCTGAGTACTGAGGTAGGTTACTCAGAAACAACAACAACAACTAAAAATAATAATATTGTAACACTGCTGACTTGCAATGCATTGGTCAAGCATTTTCTGAAAGAGTTTTGAGATTTCTTCTGAAAGAGTCTCATGCAAGTCCTTGTTCTTCAGAAGGAGCATCTGGGAAGCAGACTTTCACAAAGAACCCTGTTTGCTCTCCATATGATCTGACCACTAAGTCAGGAGAAACATTATTTCATATAGGACATTTAGTGCAGGTCAGAAACATACAAAAACATATCTGCCATCATAGCATCAAACTGACTGCAATCATGCAAGATGACATGTTGTCGCTTCCGTTTCTGCTCTTTTAAACTCAAGCGTGTTGGTTTCCAGTACAACTGACTCAGCAGAGCATTCCAGCTGCTCCATTTACCAAATGCTGATGGTACAAAATAGAAATACAGAAACATATGTTCTCTAATACGAACAGTTGAAGACTGTTCCACCCAAGATCAAAAGCCTCATTTATAAAAATGCTGCATAGAAACCATCCTACTTGTGATCTAAGATCATTTCCCAAGCCCTAAGCACTCCTTATTAAAAGCTTTTTCTAAATAAATAATGATTGATGTGGCCATGTCCAACCCTGCTCCTCAAGAGCTACCATCCTGCAAACTTCAGATCCAACCCTGCTTTAACACACCTGTTACACCTTGATCTCCGGGTTCAGGTGTGTGTGATTGGGGTTGGAGCTGAAATCTGCAGCACAGGGTTGGAGATCCCTGTCCTACAGAAATGAAATAGCAGGAAAATAAATTGCAATAAAACGGAATTATTAATCGGAGTCATTTTACAACTGTAATTTATTCAAATTAAAAGGATTGTTCATCCCAAAATGAAAATGTAATGTTTATCTGCTTACCCCCAGGGCATCCAAGATGTAGGTGACTTTGTTTCTTCAGTAGAACACAAATGAAGATTTTTAACTCAAACCGTTGCAGTCTGTCAGTCATATAATGGCAGTCAATGGGATCCACGGCTTTGAGAGTCAAAAAAAACATACACAGACAAAACCAAATTAAACCCTGCGGCTCGTGACGATACATTGAGGTGTTAAGAAACAAAACAATTGGTCTTTGCAAGAAACTGAACAGTATTTATATAATTTTTTACCTATGATCCACTGCAATGTCCAGCTGTCCTGAGCGCGTTCACCGGCGCGTGACAGAGCAAGAACCATAACTTCAGTCGATCAGGCTGAAGTTGGGAGTTGGCGAAAAGTCAACACTCCCGGATGAGTTCACTCAAGAAAATGTAATCTTTTAGTTTTAATCGGTTGCAACAATCAGGAAAAGAAGTTATCATACTGATAACATTGCGGTGGATCAGAAGTAAAAAAATGATCTAAATACTGTTCAGTTTCTTGCACAGACTGATTGTTTCAGGTGTTAAGACCTCAACGTATCGTCACGAGACGCAGGGTTTAATTTGGTTTTGTCTGTGAATTTTTTTTGACTCTCAAAGCCGTGGATCCCATTGACTGCCATTATATGACTGACCGACTACAAGGGTTTGAGTTAAAAACCTTCGTTTGTGTTTTACTGAAGAAACAAAGTCACCTACTTCTTGGATGTCCTGGGGGTAAGCAGATAAACATCACATTTTCATTTTGGGGTAAACTATCCCTTTAACTCAAATTTGTGGTATATGGTATAGAAACTAGGGATGCACCAAAATAAAAATTCTTGGCCAAAGACGAACAAAATTACACACTGGGCCGAAGGCCGATTACTGAACATGTTTTTTAGTTTTTTTCCCCGATGTATTTTGCCAATTTTTTTCCACCAATATTCGCTTTTTACAGTCTTGTCTTGCTTTTCAATTACAAAACAACAATTTAGAAATATTTATTTAACCCTGAACATTTCATTATAGCCTACCAACAAACCACAATTGAACTTAAAATTAATAAGTTAGTAAGATAATATTCTTTGGCCATTTTTAAGAGCCCCTTCTTGAATCAGGCATGTGTTTTTAATGCACAAATAAATGCAGCCTTGCTGAGCAAAGGAGAATGTTGGAATAAATTTATTAATAGAGCTGTTGTAATGATTGTTAGCATTATTTTGTGTCTTACTTTTTATGTTATTTTCCAGAACAACAGTAAAATGCCAATACTAACATTTCTGAATGTTGGCTTTTATTTAGTGGTAAACCCGCAAGAAGAGCTCAGTCCTAGTTTTTGCTGGCAGCAGCAGATTTGTGAATGATTGTCATCTTTGGTCTTTGAACCCTGGCTAAGGAGCTGCTGTCAGAATAAACACAATTGGTGTCTGGTGTATTAGACAACAGAACGTTCTGGAGTTGATTGACTAATGGATGATTTCAGTCATCATACAGTAACCTTTCTCTCCTCATGAAGACATGCGATGTGCTTCTAAACAGTCTCACTGTCAGTGCTTGGAATGATTTTTGCGTTTTAAATGCATCCATGTTTGCTGCATTAGTGCACACCTCTATTTGTTTGCATCATCTCATTGTTCCATATAATTTATTTGGTCTTTTGGCTTATTCGGTCGAACACCAAAAGAGCTTTTCTTGCTATCTTTGGACGAATAATTTCGGTTGCCGAACATTCGGTGCATCCCTAATAGAAATATGTGGAATTTTAAACATGTTTCTGTAAATATCTCAGAACATGCTCAAGGGTAATTCATTTTGAAAAAAAAAAGAAAAAAAGTGTATTTCTTTTACATTTCTATTTCTGCCACACAACAGGAGACAACAAGGTGGGTATCAGGTAAGTACTGAAGGTGTCTTTATTTAACAGGTTAATTGGAAGCAGAGAGGAAGAGAAACAACAGGTGAGCAGGTAAATCTCAGGTAAGATCAGCCAACTTACCTCGCTTGCTTAGTGGAGTTTTTCTCTTTTTTCCACAGGGTTTGGACATGATTGACAGAAAATGAGAAGGATCTGGATGAACAGGTAAGGATACAGGAATTAAATAAGTCCTTGGTAGTGACTTTAAGACCAGACAAAGGTGGTGTGGAGTGAAGGTGGCTTTATATATATGTTGGTTTTGATTGTGGAGTGACAGGTGTGAGGAATTAGAACACAGGTAAAGGTGATCATGCAGGAGCATTCTGGGAAACGTAGTGTGTAGAGCTGAGTGGTTTTGTGACGGGAATGATGACAAACGCTGGTAAACAATTTCATTCATTTCAAATGACACCCTGTTTGCACCAGTTCAAATTCAAGAACTGTAAAAGTCATCTCAGTTCATTTCTAAATGACACACAGCCCTGTCTGAAATATCTGTGATAACTGAATGACTGTCTGTATTTACACAGCTTTACATTATCTCATAGTTTGCATTGATGGGCTGAATTTGTCAGTGCTTTGCATGTGCTTTTCCGATTTAGCCTGCATATCTGATGTGGGAACCAGAACAAGGATATATTTCCTTCATTCACAGCCGGTCTAGACTTTTACATTGCTCTTTGTCTCTGTTCATGTCTGCATTTGCTTAAAGTTTCATCTACAAGCAGATGCAGTCAGGACAGAACAGCTGACAATAGCAAAAACAGTACAAATACATTTTGTAGACAGCATGGACAACAAATAATATTTGTATGAATATATTTTTGGCACATTGTCTGCACATGCTTTCTTCGGGAATCTCCCTCATCATTCATCTTTATTCAGCGTCTTAACATTTCTCATCATGTCTAAAATCATAAAATCGGTTTTCTCTTTGAAGTCATTCTCCAAATACCTGCATCAAAGATCTCTTTGATGGTATTGTAAGTAACTGGTTCTGCAAAGGCATGTTGCTCCTGAAATCACGCTGGTTTCTGTATGTGCAATAAAACACAAAGAGAAATGGTATGAACTGATATTGTTTCCCAGCAGTCTGGTTCTATTCTGGTAATCAACCCAACGCTCGGTTCACCTGGAGGACAGGTATTGCTCAGAGCATGTTTCTGAAAATGATTTCAATAAAACAGACACAAATGGAATGTTGGCAAATCTGAGGACTTGCATCCATGATTCAGTACTTTACTGAGGTTTTCTTGCAGTAATAACTCATTTTTAGCTAAAAAAAAAAAAAAAAAATATATATATATATATATATAAAAATGCATGAAGTGAGAATAAAATGTTTTTGTTTACAAGCATATACTCTGTTCTTTCATTTGATGTTTTGTTCAGATATTCATATAACAAAATATATACAAATTAATACCTAAATAGGGACATAGTAGTACACTTAAAGTATGATGTAAAGTTCCCTTAAAGAAAACTTACGAGTATACTTGCAGTATAAAACTACTAAACTAGTAGTTTACTGAGACTATAATTCAAAGTGCACTAAAAATGCATAAAAAGTATTTAATTAGTAAACTATCAGTATACCTATAAGTTCACTTTTAGTATACTTGCAGTACAAACTGAAAACATAGATGTAAACTAGTTGTGTACTTAAAGTTTACTACTGTTATACTTAAAGTATACTTTTATATACTAGAAAGTGGGCCAATTTACTCCCGATGAGTATTGAAATAGTACACTTGAAAGTATACTGATATTTGTATACATAAAGTATACTTAATAAAAAGTAGTATACTTCAAGTTTATTTGATTAAGGGTGACTGAATGTGGAATAACAAGAAACATCGACAGATCCGTCATATTACGCATGATTGAGAGTGTATAGTAAAACGATACTTGCAAAAAAGTTCAAGTTAAATGCTTAGCAATGCATTGTACTTCTGTAAATGAATACTATTAATTCATATTAAAGCATCTTAAAGGAGTAGTTCACATTGGGAACAAAATTTGCAGATAATGTATTCACCCTCTTGTCATCCAAGATGTTCATGTCTTTCTTTCTTCAGTCGTGAAGAAATTATGTTTTTTGAGGAAAACATTTGAGGATTTCTCTCCATATAGTGGACTTCTATGGTGCCCCGAGTTTGAACTTCCAAAATGCAGATTAAATGCAGCTTTAAAGGACTCTAAACGATCCCAGCCGAGGAAGAAGGGACTTATCTAGCGAAATTACGTTAATTTCTAAAAACATTTACAAATTACATACTTTTTAATCTCTACACAGAGTACACACAGACAAGACAAGATGAGCATTTAAGGTTAAAAAGTATATAAATTGTAATTTTTTTTTTTAAAATAACTGATCGTTTTGCTAGATAAGACCCTTCTTCCTCGGCTGGGATCGTTTAGAGTCATTTGAAGCTGCATTTAAACTGCATTTTGGAAGTTCAACCTCGGGGCACCATAGAAGTCCACTATATGGAGAGAAATCCTCAAATGTTTTCCTCAAAAAACATAATTTCTTTACGATTTTCACCTGCCTGATGATAAAACACATGACAATCCAATAGACTTATGTTAGACCAGAATAATAAAGACTTCTGACTTGGGCCATTAGTCGAACACCTACAATAGAAACCAACTAAAACCAATCAAAACACCATAGCGATACCCCAGCATCCAGAAAGAACCAATTGCATTTTTCAAATTTAATATAAAACCGATTCTGTCAGTGAATATACATGCATATATGCCACGACTGAGAATGCTAGACCAGTGGTTCCTGAACCATTTCTCAACAGACATGCATCATGTGCAGCGTTGGGGGGAATGTGGTTGAGACCACTGAACAGAATTGAGTATAATTCTCATATATCAGCCTGCAGAGCTGACAGTTGCAGAACGTCTGAGTTGAATGCGATGGTTTCAATCTCACACTATGTGATGTGGAGAGCGCTTTCCTGTTACAATTCTAAGAATTTCTACCAATTAAAGTGCTGAGCTGTTTCCTTTTCCTCTGCTTCTTCTAACATCACAGACGAGACTTGTCTCACCCTTTCCTCTAAGATAAGTTCACACTCACACTTACAGCAGGCAACACTTGACACTCACAAAAAGTATGCCTCAGACCTTGATGAAGGCTTTGAAATGAGATGTTTTAAGGTGAGACACTGCAGGTGAATAGGGAAAAACATTAACTAATAGTTATCACCTTTCTTATCCAGTTGATTGATTACATTGATAATTGCAAAAAAATCTTGTATTATAAGTTTTCTAAAATGTTGGGTTAAAATATGCAAATGAGCCATTATTTAATGAAATATGCGCTAATTTGCATACATTTCTAATACAAAAATCTAAACATTGGATGAAGTCAGTTTCAAAACTCTTGTTACATTTTTTTTGACATATTAGAGTCAAATGTTTTTACAGAGGGGATTTTGGGTATTTCATTTTGTCACTCCATAACTAAGAACAGACAGAAACCAATGTATTTATTTGACCATTTTTGGTGAATAAAGTGTTGTATAAAATCAAGCAAGTTATATACTGTATGAACAAATCTCTCTGTAAAAACCTTCAGGATATAGACTGGAATAAAAACCTAAAGTTTGGTGTGTGTAAGTGCTGCTGAAGTGGAGATTTATGGCTCAGTGTAGGAGAAAAAACTCTTGGCCTTTAAAAACATGTATTGTAATTGAAATCTATTGAAACAAATAGATAAAGTGCTACAAAAGAACAGTGTCTTTTGGGTGTTTTCTTTCCACTAGTCTGAAAAAACACTTTATGAAAGATCAAAAAGCCCAAAATCTCAAACTTGAGGGGTGCATGAAAAAACAGTGTTTTCCTGCAGTGTCTGCCCTTTAAGCATAATTAATAATGGTTTACTAGTTCTTCCATGTCATTTTCAGTCATTGAAGGCAACGTGCAGCAGCATGTGTGTGGCTCTCCTCTATTTAAAGTGTGTTTAATTATAGGACTTCTGGAAAGAACCAGAAGTACTGAAAATGCGCTGGAACAATATGAACTCGGCCCGTCCCTGGGATCACGAGACTCCATCATCCAGACAGGCTGGTGGTCTTATCAGCTCGTTTTTACGGAGCGCAGGGTGGGCCCTTATCCTGAGCGACATTCCTGTTGTATTTCTGTGTGGAGAACAATCTTAAAGATCTGCAGTTTGGACTTGTGAGGTCAAGGAGCTGGAGTCATGTGGGCACAAAGGCGGCGTGGGAATCTGTTCTTAGCGGTCAAACTGCAAAGCTTGGAAACATAGCAGGACATTTTCTGAGGAGACTTGGCAGAAATAGGCACCTATATATGTTTCTCAACCATCATCAGGACATTCCATGAAAAGTGCACACCATTTCCGAGCAGTTCTGTATTTCTTAAAATTATAAAGCACCCATACAGGCAATGCCAGAAACTATTAAAAAATTCAATGCAAAAAAGATTTAATAAAATTTACGGTAAAAAAAACAGCAGCTGTGGTTGCCGGATTTTACTGTAAAAATTACGGTAGCATCATTTTAGGTTTTACGGTTTTAACTTACATTTACAGTTAAATACCGTAATTTAATTCAATGACATAATGTTACAGTTTTTCACATTTGCTAAAATGCTAAACCCCATTCTCTAAACCAAACTCTGAATAGCCTAAACCAATTTGTCAAATAAATCACTCTTTCTGCAAAACCTTAAACCAGTTCAGGTGGTTTAGACACGGTTTGCAGATCTCATGCACTTTTTTTTTTTGCAAAATTCTAAACACATTCTCACTCACTAAGACACAGTTTGCTCTGTAATGAACTTGCGATGCAAAACCCTAAACACAAGAAAGCAAAAGTTAAGCACAACTGCAACACGACTGTCGTCGTTTACACAATAATTTAAAATTTTTTTGGCGGCCGGTTTTAGTTTTTAGTCTAGTCTTTGTGTGAAGCTGTCATTTTAGTTTGTATTAGTTTTAGTCATGTTCATACTCTTTTTAGCCTAGTCAAGTTTTAGTCAACTAAAAGTCTTGAGCATTTCAGTCTTATTTCAGTCAGAATTATCCATGACTATTTTCGTTTAGTTTTAGTCGACGAAAACTGATGACATTTAGTCTAATTTTGGCTTGTATTTTATTATTTTTAGTATTTTGGCTGGAAACAAGAAAAGCATTTTTTGCAGTGAAACAGGTTTTTACTGTAATATTTTTACAGTCTTTGTTAAATTCACAGTAATTTTTTTAGTGTTGGTAAATAATGAATTTGCTTAATAAAATTATTAATTATTAAAAAAAATGTGTGACTTGAATATTTCATTAGGTAGTAACTGTAAAGTAAAATTTTTATTTAAAATATTGAAACAGATGTATCTGACTAGTCTACTTCTTAAAGATGCAACTGCTTCATTTTAATCTACACTGCAAAAAATGCTTTTCTTACTTAGATTTTTTGTCTTGTTTCCAGCCAAAATATCTAAAAATTCTTGAATCAGGAAGGATTTTCTAGACGAGTAAAAATTATTGTATTGTTTTTAGTAAAAACAAGTCAAAATGAAGAGAGTTTTTGCTTAAAACAAGCTAAATAATCCGCCAATGGGGTAAGAAAAATAATCTAGTTGTCTGCTTGAAATAAGATTTTTTCTTACCCCATTGTCAGATTATTTTGCTTGTTTTAAGCAAAAACTTATTATAATAAGTTATAAATTATAAATAAAATATTTGTAGATATTACTGGAAACAAGACAAAAAAATCTAAGCTAGAAAAGCATTTTTTGCAGTGTAAATGAAAAAGCAAACTCCTACTCATTTGTTGAGTCAGTTTTCATAAAACTGCGAAAAGCAGCATGATTCCTAACATGCAAATTCCTGCCCAGTACTCCTTTAAACATTAATCAGTATTAAGCGTGTGGATCTGTACATTGTACCTGTCTGGGACACTCTGTCCGCCTCATTAAAGGTGTTTGACGCTACAGTCTCATGTTGCTTTTTCTGGCCTCAGCTGATCTCTGCGTCAATCATTCTCTGTCCAAAGGCCGGAGGCTGTAACGGTGATAGCGACACAGCTCTGATCTGCCAGATGAGTGATAGCCAGATATGAGGGATCTGATAAGCATTTGCTTCTTGTGCTCATTCCCCTGGAAAACTGTGTTGTGCATGTGTTCAATCAGCAGAGGTGAGATGTCACACACACCTATGGCTTTTTCGGGCTCTCAGTTGAGCCTTTTGGCTACTAAAGAGCCCCTGCGAGATTAATAAGCGTTTTAGTAAATGCATAGCATTAATAATAACTTAATCTATCAAGTCTTTGACAATGCATTCCACACTTTCTTTACAAAGTAGATCACAATTGTGGCCAAGGTAAGGTGCCTTTGAAAGCAAGCTAACATTTTGGTGTGAAAATGCGGCGTGTGTTTTGGAAGAGAGTGTTTATTTCATACACTGAGTGATTCATCGGGGGATGGTTAAACATTCATTGACCTCATTCGCGTTATTATAAACACCAGATGCTGCTTTATCAGAGAGGTGGGGGATGCTGGACTTTCCATGTTTTTGTAGGACGCTCATCCTGAGGTTATTAGTGGCGTTGCTAAAGTCGTAAGCTGCTCAAATGACCAATACTTTATCAGCTCTAACATTAATGTCCTGTCGCTTATTAAAATGAATAAACAAGAAAAAACACAGAATATGGAACAAAAGGACAAAAGTCATTTAAAATTGAGATCAGTAAGATTTTTAATGTTTTTGAAGCAGTCTCATATGCTTCTCAAGGTTGCATTTATTTGATCAAAACGACAGTAAAAACACAATATTGTGAAATATTACTATTTAAAATAAAGTTTTTCTTTTTAAATATCTTCAGTGTCACATAATCCTTAAGAAATCATATGCTGATTTATTATCAGTGTTGGAAACAGCTGCTTATTTATTTATGTATTTGTAACATGATTTTTTTTTATTCTTTGATGAGTAAAATGTTATTTAAAATTAAGAAATTGTAACAAAAAACAAGAAATAAGATTTATTTTTTCAAGTTTTAGCACATAGAACTTTAAGTAAAATTTAAGTATTGAATTAGGTAAAATCTACTTAACTAAGTTAGGTAAAATTAGTAAAGGAATTAAGTAAATTTAACGTGGTCAGTTAGAGTTTGATGAGTAATTTCTGCTTAATTATTTTAAGTTAAATCTTCTGTACTTTATTTACTCAATGTAACACTGGAAAAAAAGCATGCTATTAAAGCATGTGGTTCACTGACAAACATGCAAGTATACACCTTGTTATCTTTCGAAGACAATATGTCCACTCAATATAATTATTACCCAAATCAACACAGAGACCTCAATACTTGGCACGTGATACACAATGATGGTAACAATCGGTGGATAGTGTTTGAGTATGAATGAGTAAAAAATGAACTTCAGATGTCACAAAACAGTTACTAAAACTAACAACTTCAAGATTTAACTGAATATAGAATTTACTTTAATTTTTTAAATTCTTGGCCAAACTCAATTATTTAATGTAGAAAATACTATCAGTGCACTTAAAATGTATGTTTTTTTTTTTTTAAATAAGAAATTACACTGCAAAAAATGCTTTTCTTACTTAGGTTTTTTGTCTTGTTTCCAGCCAAAATATCGAAAGATCTTGAATCAGGAAGGATTTTCTAGACAAGTAAAAATTATTATCTTGTTTTTAGTAAAAACAAGTCAAAATAAAGTGAGTTTTTGCTTAAAACAAGCAAAATAATCTGCCAATGGGATAAAAAAAAAAAAATCTTATTTCAAGCAGACAGCTAGATTATTTTTCTTACCCCATTGGCAGATTATTTGCTTGTTTCAAGCAAAAACTCACCTAATTTTGACCTGTTTTTACTAAAAACAAGAATTTTTAGATATTTTGGCTGGAAACAAGACAAGTAAGAAAAGCATTTTTTTTTTTTTTTTTTTTTTTTTTGTAGTGTAATACTTTTATTCAGGGCATGTTAAATGAATAGAAAATTTTATTGTTGACTACAATTGTTACAAATGATTTCATATAAATTCTTGAGAATCTTTAAAAAGTATCACAGGTTCTCAAGAGTATTAATCATCACATATGTTTCCAAAAATTTGTATAAATCAAGATATCAGAATGATCATGAGACACTAAAAAACTGGAATAATGATGCTGAAAATTCAGCTTTGATCACAGCAATTAATTACATTTTAACATATGTGAAACTAAATGATAATAATATTTCACTTTTTTTCACATTTTATTTGATCAAATGCAGCCTTGAGACTTTTCTCAAAAACAAATCTGAGTGATCTCAAACTTTTGAACAGAAGTGTATAGTTCAATAATATGTCAAATATCAGTTTCCATTTCCAAACATTAATTTTGCCATTAATTGTAATAATCCAGGGAGGTTTTTGTTTGCACAAGGATTCTGACAACAGCCAGTGCTCCACACAGAGATCTCATCACGATCTTCAATTTTTTCCAGTCTGTCTGGAATGAAATGAAGATACAGAACGAACTGAGACAGAACAGTGGCAACATCTCCAAGATGCTTCTGGAAAACCTACAAAGCTACATGAAAAACCATTTTTTGGTTCCACAAAGAGCCATTCAGTCAAATGTTCTTTAAATAACCATCTATTTCTTACCTTTTTATAATCTGAAGAACCTTATTTTGCCACAAAGAACCTTTTGTGAAACAGGTTCTTCAGATGTTAAAGGTTCTTTATAGAACCATTTAGACAAAAAAAATTCTTCTATGGCATCGTGAAGCACCTTTATTTTTAGTCTCAGTTTTTTCAGATTCTGCATAAAAACTTCTCACTCGATCATTATGAATAATGGCCAATGAACCATTTGTAAATGTAAACTGATCTTTCCTACTGACACACTACAGCAAAAGATATTAAGATATTATGAACATCATAATTTTCCGTAAAACTGCTTTAAAGCAATATGTACCGTAATTTGTCTGAGATACAAAGTCACAGCAAATCTGAAATCTGAGGGTGCAAAAAAAATCTAAATTTTGAGTAAAATGCTTTTAAAGTTGTCCAAATCAGTTCTTAGCAATGCATATTACTAATCAAAAATTAAGTTTTGATACATTTACGCTGGGAAAATATCTATCTTACAAAAGACCTTTACTTGATATCCTAATGTTTTTTTGGCATAAAAGAAAAATCTATAATTTTGCATATACAATGTATTTTTGACTATTGCTGTAAACCCATGAGTAAGACAGGTTTTGCACTCCAGGGTCACATATTATCTTCAGAAATAAAGCAATATGTGAAAAAAGATGCGCAGAAAATATATACCATTCAAAAGTTTGGGGTCAGTAAGACTTGTAATAGTCTTTAAAGAAGTCTCTTCTGCTCATCAGTGCTGCATTTATTTGATTAAAAATACTGAAAAAAACAGTAATATTGCAAAATGTTTTTACAATATAAAATAATTTTTTTTATTTTAACATACTTTAAAATAGAATTTATTCCTGTGATGAAATGCTGAATTTTTATCAGCTGTTACTCCAGTCTTCAGTGTCACACGATCCTTCAGGAATCATTCTAATATACTGATTTATTATTAGAATGATCAATGTTGGATAATATCAACAGTTGTGCTGACAAATATTTTTTGGAACCTGTGATTTTTTTTTCCAGGATTCTTTCATGAATAACAAGTTTAAAAAGTACAGTGTTTATTCAAAATCTAAATATTTTATAACAATGTAAATGATTTATTATTAACTTTTAATAAACTTTTAATTATTAACTTAATCCTTGGTGAATAAAAGTATTACTTTCTTAAAAAAAAGAAGAAAAAAAGAAAGAAACAATAAAAATGTACTGACCCCAAACTTTTGAACGGTAGTGTATTTCTAACTCTAACCCAAACTCAGTTGTGTGCGTGTGAAAGGCTGATCTAACAAAACAATTCTAAAACAAAGGCACCAAGTGTCGCTAATTCAACCAGAATCCATAGGGAACATCGGTGACCTCATTTCCTCCTGGAGTAATCAAGAATAGAGTATTGTTGATAATGCCATTGTTAACACTGAGTATGGCTCAAGAAAGAAAATTAAGAACATCAAGCCTTCATTTAGCCCAATACCATCACAAAGTGTTCCTGTTTATGAAGATATAAATCTAAACATCTGGCCTTCATAATTTGCCGTCCTGTTTGTTTTTGGGATTACAGAGATTATAAAAAAGGGGAGATTCCCAGATTTCCATAAAGCCTTCCAACCAGAGGAGATTCAAATCTAGGCTATCAGCAATTCTCCAGTAGCTGGAAAACAAAAGCCTGTTTTGAAGAGACGTGTAGTCATCTGTCTTGCAGGTAACTGGGGTTACTGGGAGGCAATCGTTCGTAGTGCTGGGAAACGGAGGGTCGAGACAGACATGGAACCCTGATATTAGAGCAAGTCCTGGCAGGACCATCCTTTATGACATCACTTGTGTTCCGCCCAATGAGCTCACTGGACCAGCTGATCATGTTTTCCAGCTGTGAACAACTGTAGAAAACTGCCTGACAACATCTGTGACATAAAACAGAGTAATTCTGATAATATGTTATTAATGGAACAACCCTCCCCCAAAGAGCTAACCACATGAGCGAGGAATAAGTCTGAGAATGTAAACAGCTCCCAAATGTTTCCTTACAATCCATAATGCTACTTAGCAGAACTGACCTGAATGAAGATACTATTACTGATGAGCTTTGTAACACTAGCTGCATTTCCATTACCCTTTAAAGGTGCCATAGAATGCATTGATACAATATTTCAAATTGTTTTCTGATATCCACATACATTGCGAAATTATTTATACTCCTTCATTTTTTTTTTTCACATTTTTTTCATTCTACACTCCCTACTCCATAATGGCGAAGCAAAAAATAGTTTTTTAACATTTGTGCAAATTTATTACAAATAAGATCCTGTTGCATAAGTATTCATACCCTTTTCTGGGACACTGGAAGTTGATCTCAGGAGCATTCATATTGCTAGTAGATGTTCCTACACTTGGAGTGGAGCTAAACTGTGGCAAATTCATTTGAATGAGTCTGATTTAGAAAGACACACACCTCTCAGAAAAGCTCTAACAGCTGAAAATGCAGATCAGAGCAAAAACCAAGATAACTGCCTGTAGAGCTCAGTGACAGACTTGCGTTAAGGCGATGATCTAGAGAAGAGTTCAGAAACAAATCTGCTGCATTGAAGGTTGACAGAAGCATTCTCCATAATGGAAGAAGACTGGAACAACTAGGACTCTAGAAAATGTCCAAGCTGACAGAGATGGAGAGGTGAAAAGGTGAGGCAAAGAATGGCAGATAATTGCCAAATGCAGACGTGCAAAGATGCTCACATCAGACCCAAAAACACTTGAGGCTGTAAAGCTGCTTCAACTATGGACTGAGTTAACGGTATAAATACTTATGCAATCTACTTATTTCAGTGTTTTATTTTTAATACATTTGTAAAATTAGCAGATCTGGTTTTTGCTTTGTCATTATTAAGGTGTATGGAGTGTAAATTGGTTTTACAGCAGTTTAACATAATGCTGCAACAAAACAAAATGTGAAAAAAAATGAAGGGGTATGAATACTTTTGCAAGGCACTGTAGAAGGTATATGGCATAGGAAAGGACAAAAATTTTCCAGAAACCGTTTTACAGGTCCATTTACAACCCTAGGATTTGTCCCTAGAATGAAATGCTCTGTTATTGCCTTATTTGGAAGGTTCATGAATAATAATGGTGAGCTCTGCTCTGATTGGCTGTTTCACAGAGAGGCTCATTCAGAAGCTCACACATGGAGGAAAATATATATTTAATCATGGAGCTCTAGCCGATATTAATATGCGGGGCATTGAAACAGCCGTTTTGAATGCAGGATCATTTTACTTTCACTTTGTGATGGCATGTGCTCTGTGTAACATTATACTGCAGCGGCAGTACTTACCACATATTTATAGTTTAGATGCTTGTTAGTGATGCTCAGGATCTGTAAATCATTCGCCATCGTCCTCAGTCATCTCTCCTTACTCTGTTGTAGTGGTAAGTGAAATCTTATGTACTGCAATGTAACAAGAAGCTAACCGTGTCCCTTTAGTGCCTCGCCTTATTTAATTAGATCGCCTTATTTGTTTTCTGTGCCTTTCTGAGTACAGACACCAACCATCCCTTCACTTAACATCTCCTGCACAACCAGGAACATAACATTTATTTCCGTGATCTGCCATTTTCGCTATTTGTCCTCGCTTTGTTTTTTCACAATAGCCTACCTGCAGAACGTCTGATGATTGGTCGATGCAAATGTTGGGGGCGTGGCTATTAATGATCGTGACTCTTAGGTCATAGTCTGTGTTGTGTTGGAAATGGCCTATTTTCAGTGGTCTTATAAGAAAGAGCAAACAAAGTGTTTGAGACTCACGTTATGTCATGTTCATGTACAGAACTGTTATTAGTCAACTATGCCAAGGTAAATACAGTTTTCCATTCTATGGCATCTTTAAATTACAAAAATTTAAATTGCGAATTGAAAAATCCAATGGAAAGTTTGTGTTAATTGCGCAAAAACTCCCATATAATCGCAAAAAAGTATTTATGCTCGCATGAGGTGGTTTTTCAGGCAATTCGGAAAAGGAATATTTCGCAAAACAGCAATAGAAACTTTTTTTTTCTTTTTTTTGTATCTGTATCAGTGGATGGTTTCTAAACAAATTCTTGTATTTTGGAATGTCTGATTTATTCCAGTAACATATATTGCAGTTATACACAATATATATTGCAATTCTAAACAGAGATGTGTCCTTGTTTTACACAAGAAAACACTGTGTAATGCTACATGTTGTTAGTGTTTTTTAGCTTGTTGTTTTGTGGCTGACAAAGTGTGTTTGTCGGCTGTCAACCTTTACTAGTGTTCTGGAAGAATGAGTTTATTTGAGACCTGAATAAATTGTTATTGTAGTTGTAGTGCATTTTGAATGTGAAATGAACTGCTTTGCCAAGTTGAAAGTCGGTTAGGAGAATTGTTTTGCAAAAGTGACCTAAGTATTGAGAAATGTGTCCTAGCCTCTGTAAAAAACTGTAATGTCATTTGACAGATGTCATCGATCAGATGTCAATGCAATCAAAGAATGGGCCAAAGCAATGACGACTGATCCACAGTTTAGCCCAAATAGACTTGTGTTGTGATCACTGTGTGAAGAGTTTTGTAAAAGTGACCCAAGTATTGAGAAATGTGTCCTAGCGTCTGTAAAAAACTGTAATATCCTAATGACATTTTGCATGAAAGAAAAATCGATAATTTTGTATATACAATGTATTTTTGACTATTGCTACAAATATACCCTTGCTACTTAAGTTTTTTTGCTCCAGGGTCACATATCTTCAGAGCTGCTCTTTTTTTTTTTTTTCAGCTAAAACTGAAGCAATTTCACAATTGATGAATTTTGCAATCGCTTATTTCTGAGAAGCTGCTTTAAAGCAATTTGAATTGTATAAAGCACTATATACTGCAAATAATTGTGAAACTGAACTCTTTTCAGTACAAGGAAAGCATACAAACTATAAAATGTAAAAAAAAGCAGCAGTTGTGCATTATATTCATAGTCATACAAAAGCTTTGTGTGAGGATAATTTTGCCCCAAACTAATTATATGTATGGTTTATTATGTTTTATTTAAATGCTGCCATGTTTCTTACACAAAGCTTTCATATGACAACTGAAAACTTCAATCATAGAGCCCAAGTTGTACTTTTATCATATTTTTATGATGCATTTATGTACTTTTTGGAACCTGACAGTCCTATTCACTTTCATTATATAGAACAGAGCAGCAGCAAATGATGACATGCAGTGAATATTCATTTTTAGGTGAGTTACGTCAATGCAATGCAATACAAGTCCTGTTTTAATGCAATTAAAATAATGCAATCGATACTGACGTTATGAAGCAACTATTGCTAATTACACTTGAAGTGACAATGTTGAACAGATCAGAATGTCCAAATGTCCACACCCTTACATCCCGTACCAAAAACACAAATCATACATGTTATCACCTTCATTTATTTATTTTAGCTTGGCTGTGGGTGTGTAGTGCTGCCAGAATCTGGAATGGCATTACGTCATGTTTGATTGGGCGTGAAGGCAGGTGTTTTCCTATCTGAGGGTGATTTCCATGATGGCCCATTGGTGTTAGGAGACGAGCCGGTTGGAGGAAATGAAAATTATTGGAGGAACTTCTCTGTGACTGATCTGATCTGTCTGATCCTCACAATACAGATGGTATGGCCATCCACACTTCAGCACGCTCCGTTTCCCTGTTCTACCATAGTTCCTCTCTTTCTCTCTCTGCTTCTGCTCTACTCATTCTTATTTTTCATCATCAGGAACATTGCTGTTGTATTTGTGATCCATGCATATATGCACAATCTGTAACATCAGGTGCAGATTCTACATTTTTTTAATTATTTCACCAGGTGTTACACAAAATAAAAACAGCAACAGAAAGTCCTTGTATATTGTGTTAATCATACAGTGGCCCCAGAAAATCTCATCGGAGCACTGATGCTTTTCTCAGAACAAAAGCCACTTTTCATATATAAATGCCATTTTAATTGTATTTAAGTTTTTGTCTGTATTTGATCATTCTATTCCCATGTTACGTATATGCAGTTTCTTTTACTTTTATTAAGGATTTTAACAATATACAGTACCATTTACATTCTCATGGGTTCTATTGGATGGATAGATCATGTTCATTAAAGACACATTAAATTCACTGTGTTTTGCTGACATCTTCAGACCATGCAGTTCCTATTGGTTGAGGGCAGCTGTTGTCATGCTCCAGGTTCCTCACTAGAGGGCGCAAAACCTTTATAATAATGCTACTACACACATGCAAAACTCACTTTGATTCTTGTTGTCTTTGTTTACTGATATACTAGTCTTTGTCTTCTCAAAAGCCCAGAACAGTGAACTTCAGGACTTTATATTTTCTCTACAATGAGTCACACATTTATAAGAAATGGCTGAAATTATATATTTAGGTCTTATTTATCACGTAAACAGAGATAATAGACATTAAAAATAATATTTTGTATTTTACATACTTTTTTTTATTGATACAGGCATTCAGTTTGATCACGTCCTCAGTGCAAAGAAATCAACTTCCACAAGAAATAATATTCTATTATTCAATAATTGCTTTGTTGTCGTTTCAAGAATAAAAATACTGTAATGGCATCCCTTATTAAAAAGAAGTATGCTTCAAGTTTATTTTATTAAGTATACTAGAGTAAAGTTCAAGTATATTTTTAAGTATACTTTATGGGGTAAGTATACAAATATCAGTGTACTAGTAGTATACTTTTAAGTGTACTATTTCAATACTCCTTGAGACTAAATTGGCCCACTTTCTAGTATATAAAAGTATAGTTTAAGTATAACAGTAGTAAACTTTGAGTACACAACTAGTTTACATCTGTTTTTAGTTTGTACTGCAAGTGAACTTATAGGTATACTGATAGTTTACTAATTAAATACTTTTTATGCATACCTTTTGTAAAAAAGTCTCAGTAAACTACTAGTTTAGTAGTTTTATACTGCAAGTATACTTGTAGGTTTTCTTTACATCATACTTTAAGTATACTACTATGTCCCTATTTAGGTATTAATTTGTATATATTTTGTTGAATATCTGAACAAAACATCAAAAGAAATAACAGAGTATCTGCTTGTAAACAAAAACATTTTATTCAAGCGTCATGCATTATTTTTAAGAAACACATGAATGTGGGTAAGTTTCATGAATAAAGAATAAATAAACAACATTTTGAACAGAAAGGCTATTGATGATAATCAAATGTAGATTGAGTTGATCAACAGCCCAAAGCTTGACAGTCATTATTTCCTCTTCATGGGTGGACATTTTATTCCATAACGTTAGACAGTTTTCCATATCTATGGTTTTGATGCTGTTTTATGTCTGATGATTGTGTTAGATTACATGTGGAAGCATCTGTTGTTTCGGTTTCTTCTTCACTTGTGTTTTGGAAATTCTGTTCAGAAGATGTGCAATAGCACATATGGATTCTCAGAACAATTATTATTTTCTGAGTCCCTGAGCTTGGCCAATATGTATTCCTGATAGTTAAACATGTCACTCTTTTGGTAGAATGCTGAAAACATAAAAAACTGGTAACTTTGGAGCCACAATGTTACTGGTTACCAGGAATGACCCACAAACACACAATATCTAGCGCATACAGGGGCTGTGTGTGTGTGTGTCTCTGTGTCTATGAATGAAAGCTGAGAGGCTCTGTTTTAGACACGTTCAACACTCATTGACTCTGTGGAAGAGCTGTTCCCATGAGTTTAAGAATGCTGATGGACTAAACATAGCTCCTGCCCTTACATGTTAAGGAAAGCAAGATGATTTACTCGTGCCAGTAACTGATAGTGAATGACTGAGAGCATGACACATTTCAATCAGACAGCTCATACTGATATTAATATCCAACACAGGGATCAGCACTGCGGGAGCTTTCTCTCTGGTTAAAATCCAACACGACTTTACAATTACCACAATTAAGTACTGTAGACAAGAAAATGTTCATGTTTTTAAGATGTAAGATGCAGTGGCTAACAAAATATATCTGTCCAGGTGTTAAAATGGGGTTTATTTTGCCTACTTACTGAATCAAATAATAAATGTAGGCGTGCATGAAATGAAAAAGATGCATCTAACACATCTAGTTAGTTTAGAGTTTAGGGGTCGTTTATATCTTTCACTATCGGCCAATAATAGTGCATGTAATATTTCAAAATAAAAGCTAATTGATCAAAGGTGAAACCAGGAAGGAAGACGTCTGAAATATGATCGGTTGAGTGGAGTTAACACACTGAATAACGTTGCTACGAGGTGACTTTTCACAGCTGCTGAGGTGGAAGGAATGTGAGTTTATCACCTCTCCATGAATTCATACTGACCACACACTGATGCTATGTTCACAATAGGATGCTCCATACTAGTCTTAGTATTTCTGCAATACTATTATATATATATATATATATATATATATATATACACAAAGCACAGTATGCAAATTGTATGAATGGCATATGCATTTGGCAAGATGTGCAATACACAAGCAGAGCAGTATGTTTGGATTGGAACACTAGCTTTCTAGTTACGGAGTACTATAATACACACTGTATACAGCTTACTTAAAAAAAATGAGATGGGAACCATTTGTCCACAATAAATGTTTTAAACACTGATGTTGTAGTGCATCCCAGGATTTCATTACAAATGCTGTAACACAGTAATAAATATTATTTTGTGCTTTTAACTAATTCTGTGTAAATATGACATAACTTTACATTACAGTAATTAGATTACTTTTTTCAAGGAACTACTAAAGTAATGCATTACTTTTTAATTTACAAGAAAATATCTGAGATAATTTTCAAATAATTAACACCAGTTACTTTGTTTCCTATTTATTGATTGACAGCTCTCCTGTCCCCATGTTGAGACAAATCGGGAGTAAGATGTTACTTTAGTTCTAGAATAAATGTGAACATGCATTGTTCATCTCACAGACGCAGTATTCCTCAAAATGAATAAAAATGATGAAATGCAACTTAGAATATGATGCAACAGTACCGCCGCTCCCTATACGCAGAGTATGCAGTCTGCGTAGGGCACCAACTCCCAGGGGGCACCATCCCAGCTGCTCAAAAAAAATATTTTTATTATTTTATTATTATTTATTTTAGTTTTTATATAGCCTATTATAATAATAAATTAATATTAATAATATACATATACAAATAAACAAAAATATAAACGTATATATTGCATTTTCTGTGAACGCAGAGTAGGCTAGTAAGCACACGTGATGACGCGCAGCGACGCGCCTTTACCTCTGTTTACGGCTGCCTATTTGGCCAAAAATGATGATAATAATTGATGAACAATATGCCTGGTCCTGGAAAGAGACATCAACAGTCCGGCGCCAAGAAACGAAAGAAAAAAAAAGCCCGAGATGAAGCCCGTGCATCACTTAGGTACGTTCATAATCCTGTGAAACTTTATTTTATTCTGTCGACGTTAATAGTGTTTTAATGTCGGTAATAATTTTACGACTAAGGCATCTTTCTTAATATGAATACAAGCAGATCTAAGTAAACAAAATGACTTAAAATGCATTATATTAAAACACAGAGGCAATTATGATTATTGATTAATAATGACCATATGGTGTCATTAAATAACAGTGTTAAAATACATAATCTAATACAAAATTAACAGTTTACATTACAATTTTAATAGAAATGCCTGAAAAGGGCACCAAAGGCCTGGTAAATGCAGTTGTTACACTTACATGATGATCGAATTCCTTGTTTAATATTGACCAAACATTTAATTAAAATGTCCACATAATCTTTCCTATCACTTCCTCAACAAAAATATGTGGACATCATAACCCTTGTCTGCTTTATTGTCAAAGTCTGCTTTATTGTCAAAACTGCCACATGTACAGTGTAAAAACACAGAATAAAAATATATTTTAAAAAATACAGACAAATACAAATATTATATATTCTATAAAACACAATTTACAAGCATGGATATGATAGAAAGATAGATAAAAAGGCAGATAACCATGGTTTTTATCATAGTAAAACTGCTTAATTTCCTTTTGTATGATTCTGAGATTATTAAATCAATTCTGTATTAATAAAATCATAGCAATTGGAGGTAACTCTTTTTTGTTGATAAAACTCTTGCTCTTGATCTTGCTATTTCGCTCTTTATTTACCTTTTTGACCAAAAATAACTTCCGTAATATTTGGGGGAGGGGGCACAAAAGTAAATTTCTGCTTAGGGCACCCATTTGGCCAGCAGCGGCCCTGTGATGCAACCTGCAATAATTAAATATGTTAAATAATACAAATATCCTTTAGGTATTTAATCCCATTTTATTAACCTGCTGACCTTCGATGATCCAATTCAACCATGCAAATAAACAAAAATTACTCAAGATAAACTAATATTTGTTCTTTTTTTAATTACTGAAGAGTGTTGAACTTTCTTCTTCTGCGGTCTACTGTACAGACATTGATTAACTTTTCCTTCAGCCTGAGGCTTTTGTTGTGAAATGGCTTTTACGTTACAAAAATATAACTTTTTATATTAAAAACAAACAAGCAAGCCCTGCCCAGATTTAAAAAGTAATGCAAAGTAACATAACACATTACTTTGCATAAAAAAGTAGTTACTTTTTTAAGGGAGTAATGCAATATTGCAATGCAACTTTTAAAAGTAACTTTTCCCAACACTGATAATAATAATACTCTAAAATAAAACCTATACTACATACTTGATTGTATTATACTGTAATATGGACACCTTAAAATAATCACTCAAGATTAAGAATCTGTAGTTACACTTTATTTTAAGGTGTTTCTGTTATAGTGTAATTATACATTGACGTACTAAGTAATATTATTATAACAGGATTAGGATTAGGGGTTGGTTTAGAGTTGGTTGCAACTTGCATGTAATTATGGATAATTTACTGTTGTTATTATTATGGTACGCACTTGTAATATGAATTTACACTAAAAATGAAAGGTCAAGCAGAGTGCAGTGAGCTCTGTTGTATATTGCACATTTTTGTGAATGGTAAGAGTCATCCTGGCATCCTGTGTACACTCTTAAAAATAAAGGTGCTTCATGATGCCATAGAAGAACTTTTTAATGGTTCCATAAAGAACCTTTAAAGGGGTCATCGGATGCAAAACTCACTTTTACAGGTTGTTTGAACATTAATGTGTGTTGGCAGTTTGTGTACACAACCACCCTACAATGAGAAAAATCCACCCAGTGGATTTAAAAGTAATATCTCCTTTTTATCAGGTCATTCTCAGCTTCTTGTGGGTGTGATGACAAACAGACAGAGGCCCCTCCCACGATAGTTGATTGACATGAGCATCTTACCTTAGCCCCGCCCTCATCGAGCTGAAACAGTCCGACTCCGATCGCCATTGTGTGACTCAGGTGCAGAGGAAGGCTCTAATTGAGCGATTGAGTTGTTCTGTTGTTGGATGTAATAATGAACATTGCAGACGTCATTTACTCCCGACATCTGAGCCGCTGGAGATGCAGAGGATTAATGTTGCTTTTGTTTTTAAAAGCAAAGTGCCGATCCCAATCTACATATGCGTCTATGTTTGTGTGAATCATTCCTGATGCAGCTTTACCCACAGCAGAAGTGAGTATAAGGGTTTTTATGCATCTTTGCAAATGGCCTTTCTTAATAATGTGCTTGTTGGCAAGTTGAGGGCGGGGCAAGCAGAGCTCATTTGCATTTAAAGGACCATGCAATAAAATGAGTTGATTTTTTGCAGAGCTGATTTTGACAAGGTAAAAGGTTTTTTACACTACCATTGAGAATTTTTAACCAAAGTATATAATAGACTTTTCATCAAGACACTAAAGATCAAATGAACTTGTGGAAAATGGCCCCTTTAACATCTGCTTCACAAAAGGTTCTTTGTGGCAAATGAAGGTTCTTCAGATTATAAAAGGGTAAGAAAGAGATGGTTCTTTAAAGAGCCTTTGACTGAATGCTCCTTTGTGGAACCAAAAATGGTTCTTCTATGGCATCGCTGTGAAGAACCTTTTAAAGCACCTTTATTTTTAAGAGTGTATGCAGAATATTTGCATATTGTCTATGATATACACAGCCGAAATAGTAAGAGTAGTATGTTAGAATGATATTCTAGAAAACATGCTTGATTTGACCTTCAATTTTCAGTGTGGTGGATGAAACAATATTAGTTTTTACTATCTTCTTTTTTATGCAAAACATTTTTACGTTTTAAGTAATAAGCTGGAGTTACGTAGGCAGTGCTGTGATAGTGGAACAGCGCCTCGGGCAAATTGAGCTCAAGTCCTGGTTCATTGCTCTTTCCTGATCCATCTCACTTCCTGTCTCTCCTCAACAGTCTACTCAAATCAAAATAAATGAATGCCTTCCAAAAAAAAAGTAACTATAAAGAAAATACTTCTGGAGGTCACAGTGTGACCATATTTTGCTTTTAGGCATTTTTCAGCGTTATGAACACAATCTCATGCATTTTAGTAGATCTACTTATGTTTTAGGCCTTTTAAGATAAGTGCATATTAAATATCCTCATGCTATGTCAAGGTGAAGGTATTCTTGTCTGCTGCTATTCTTGTCTGTTGATGTCAACTGCCTCTAGAATATCTGCAGTTAAACTGCCTCACCAGCAGAGGGCACCATCACTAGATTTCTATTGAAAAACTTATCACTTTGACCTGGTTTTAATGACTGTTTTTGTCCATCTCACTAATCTCATGCTCTTTGTGAAGTGCTGCTAGTATCTACTGCACTGCATCTGTGAGGGTTTCATCTTTACTAGGCTTGGTTATTGCCATGTCTTTAGATTTTGTTTGCTTTTGGGGTTTGGATTATTTACTTGTCATGAGTTATTGTATGTTTGATGTTGATTATATAACTTTAACTCAACAGTTCAGTCAGATTCCTTCCACTTTTATATAGTGTACCTTGCTAAACTATACAGACGCATAAGCAATTGTCACATTTGTGATTTGAGTTTACGTGGTTATTAGTGGCCTATAGAAATTGTCAATTTTTCACTATTCTTAGATAATTGATTTTGCATTATAATTATTATTTTATGATTAAGATTCTTAACACCAGTTTTAAATAAAAAAGTCAGATTTTCTGAAGTCTCTTCTGCTCACAAAGACATTGAGTGCATTTGTATTATTTAAAATACAACAAACTGTAATATTGTGAAATAATAATAATAATAATAATAATAATAATATTAATACAAATTTAAAGAACTGTTTTTTATTTGAATATTTTTTTAAATGTAATTTATTCTTGTTATTTCGTATAATTTACATTTCTTCTTATTATTAAGATTTTTATAGAAACTGTAATACACTACCATTTTTATATTATGCTTTTCTTCAGCAAGGATGCATTAAATTGATTAAAAGTAGGTTTGCAAAAATGTGGAAAATTTCCAGTAAATTTTCGAAAACATTCCAGTATTTTTTTTTGGGGGGGAATATTCCTGGGATTATTCACCGGAAATGTTTCACCTCTTTGCAACCCTAATTAAAAGTGACAGTAAAGACATTTATAATATTATAAAAGCTAAACTTTTATAAAGAATACTGAGGAAAAAAATGATTTCCACAAAATATTAAGCAGCAATTATTCAATTATTTTCATATAATACTATATATTTACATGCAGTCTTCTCAATTCATAATTACTCATATGAATTCTGTTTTAATACAATTATATTTTGAGCCTGTGATTATTTTCAAGCTTTCTTCAACAATATTCTCTAAGGATTTCCTATGTTTTGCTCCAAATGTTCATTAACAAACTGCCCAGTCTCTTTGGAAGAAAAGATTCACAGCGTGATTCCACAACCAATTACTTCTGAGTCCCGGATAAACAGTGCAATCCTCAGACCACAAACTGTTGTCCCACATTGTAAGTGGGTCACTACTGTGCTTTTAGGCAGAACTCCATGTGTGCCATCAGATGGTTCTGTTTAGGAGCTCCGTACACAGCTGAAAGATGAACTGGTGCAACTTTACTCTGGTATCTGTATGGGATCAGTCTTCAAGAGTTCTGATGCATTGTCTGAATAATTTCTGATAATTGAACCAACAGTGCCCACAAAACATTTCAATATGTTATAGCCTTAAATAATTCTTGAATTTGTTTTACTTTATTTGTTTAAAAGGACAGTTGTCCTTAAAATGACAATTCTGACACAGTTATTGCTCATACTCGCATTATTCTGAATCTGCAAGACTCACTTTAATCCATCAAACAGAAAAGGAGACATTTATATCAATGCGCAGGTTGCTCTTTTCCATACAATGTAATGTATGAGCACTAAGTTTTTGTTTTTCCAAAAAGGAAGAAGTGAAGTTTTCAAATGCACCACGGAAGAATTCTAAGAAAAATCATCGCTCCTAAGTTGCTATCCCTTACGAAAAAGAAGTTTATTCAAGTGTGCTATTAGTATACTTCTTTTAAACTATAAAACAGGAAAGTATATTTTCAGTCTACTTTTTATGTACTTCTCAGAAATATACTTTAAATAACATTTAAGTATACTTAACTTAAACTGTAAACTAGTTGTGTACTCAAAGTTTACTACTGTTGTATTTAAAAATATACTTTTATATACCAGAAAGTGGGCCGATTTAGTCAGAAGGAGAATTGAAATACTACTAGTACACTGATATTTGTATACTTACTACATAAAGTATACTTAAAATATATTTGAACTTTACCTGAGTATACTTAATAAAATAAACTTGAAGTATACTTCTTTTTGGTAAGGAATAAACCGGATAAGAAAAAAATAATTTTGACTTTGTGATCTGAAGCACATGTGACTAAATGATCTGTCTCCACTGAGTCATTCATTCATGGACTGGCCTTTGCTAGACACACCAATGAGAGTTAGGGTGGATGCTATTCACAGTCTGATAAAGATTTAGTGTAATTCTATTTAATGTAATTATTGTAGTAGTCACATTAACTGTTATTCAGAATAAGAGCGTCAGACAAATGTGAGGTGTGTGTGGGAGAGTCTCTGTGTGCGTAAGGCTATGGTGGGTCTGGATGTTCTTTGATTGCTGAGAATGATTCATGAGTCATATTCTTAGTAACTCCACAGTTAGCAGGTGCTCCGAATGTTGAATTACCTGTTTAACAAGGCCTGTCAACCTCTTGAGGTTACTCAGGGTCTATTTCATACCCAACTTGAAGTCTTTCCTCATTATGTTTCTACTAGTGGATGGAAACAGATCTCTTGAGTCTGATCCAAGAGTTCCTTCTGGAAAATGTGTCTATTTAGAACAGCAGGGCCACACTAAAGTCAGAGTACTTTAAAATACTTTTTAACAACACAATAGAAAAAAGCCATAGAGGGAGAATGCTGTCTATTAAATGAAGACAAAGACAAAGTATAGAATATAGCTGCAAGCAGCGATTACAGGGCCAAGCCCCAGAAGGGCTGTAGTGCAGTGCAGAGCAGAAAGAACTAAATCAGCAGAAACTGAATGAACATAAAAAACTGCTGGTTCAGAATTATTAGTGAGAAAAGGTTTTCGGCTTCGGAGTCAGTGGCTTAGCAGAGATTCTTTGCAGAAGAGAAATTTAGGAGTGAGAATGAGCTCACGAAAGCATGACTTAGCATTTTCGACAGATTAGCGTGCTAAGCTAACTTAATAATAAATTATGGTTAACCTGATAGCTGAAGAGCCACATTAGAACGAATGTCAACCAGTTAACATGCTAGCCAATTAGCATGCTAAGCTAACTAGCATATGGCTGGCAGGCACATTAATGGAAAATGACAAATGAGTCACCATCAGAATCAGCATAAGCCAGGAAATGAAATGATATATTTAAACAAGGTTTTTAAAAGTTATGTGTTTTTGTAAAAATTGTTATATTTCTGGAACACTAGGTGGCGCTTCTTCCAACTTTGGCATGGACGCTTAGAGCATGGTGTTGATGAAGTGTACCAAGTTTAGTTTCAATTGATCAAAGTTTGGCCGAGATACAGCCTCTGAACCAGTTTTGTGTTGACCTCGTTAAGTTCACAATACCTTTTTTTCACTAGTAGTTAAAAAATTCTGTTGAGTAATTTCTGTGCAGCTTAGTCCAAAGATCATCTGAGCCAATATTGGGAAGAATTGGATCATTTTTAAAGGAGGAGTAGCGAAAAAGCAGAATGCTGTACTTTTCAAAATGGCCACGACAGTAATGGGTGGAGTCTTGAAATACCACGTTTGACTTTTCTAGAATGAAGGGTTCAAGAGTTACTACCTTTTTAATGTTGAATTTTTAGAGTTATAGGCATTATAGAGTTGGTCCTAGAGACCCCAAAGTTGGTCAGATCACTATTTATGGCCATCACTACAATTGTGCCAAATTACATCATTTGTTCATCATATGTTCCCTTCCATAGGACTGCCATAAACTCCCATTGGACAAAAATAATAATAAAGAACGCCAACAGAAACAATAAGAGCTACAGCCCTTCGGGCTTGGCCTCTAATAAGGACCTTACGCGAATCACATTAATAGTCTTTTCTGTGGTGTGAAGTACTTTTATAAAACTATGATCTACTGGATCAGGGCTTTGCCTGCATCTGATCTTCTCCTTCATTTAATGTTCTTTCCATGACATTCAGTGTTTCTCTGTTTCAAGTCATTGCTGAGTAACCAAAGAGCAAACAAAGGATCATATTGCATCAATAGTGCCACTCAACATGGTGCTTTAATTTCAATATCTGTTAACACTGAACAATAACACTAGACTGGGGTTATGCACACACACTGGACAGCCAGAATATTTGTACAGCATGTAAGGGAGAACAAGGTTTGTTTTGTATTCACTCACAAAATATTTTGCATAACAATTTGCCTTAAACAGGCTAAAACATGAATAAACATCTAAACATGAATAAATAAATCTGAGTTAATTTTAGGTTAGGTTTATGCTGGTCCTTTGCTGGTTTATGCTGGTTCTTAGCTGGTTTATGCTGATTTTAGCTGGTTTATGCTGGCCCTTTACTGTTTTATGTTGGTCTTTAACTGGTTTATGATGGTTTTAGCTGGTTTATGCTGGCCCTTTACTGTTTTATGTTGGTCTTTAGCTGGTTTCTGATGGGTTTAGCTGGTTTATGCTGGCCCTTTACTGGTTTACGCTGGTCCTTAGCTGGTTTATGATGGTTTTAGCTGTTTTATGCTAGTCCTTAGCTGGTTTATGATGGGTTTAGCTGGTTTATGATGGTTTTAGCTGGTTTATGCTGGCCCTTACCTGGTTTATGATGGGTTTAGCTGGTTTATGCTGGTCCTTAACCAGCAACATGACCAGCTTAGAACCAGCATAAACCAGCTAAAACTAGCATCCCAGCACCAAAACATACCTAACCAGCATATGCTGTTTTTTTCAACAGGGCTCCTGGAGCAGGTTTGGACACCCCTGGCACACTGCGTCTCATTTCGAAAGCTGAACTATGAATGTCACATTTATCAAAGGCATACGTCATAGATACCTAGCTCAATTCTGAAAAGTAACCATTATATCACAAAGTAAGACATAAATGACAATTTATGAGGCCTCAAACGGAATAACAGTTTATTTTTTCTTCATAATACTTACTTTCTAAAGTGAGACATCCTCGATGACATGTGAGGCTGACAAATGCAACCTTTGCAATGAGATACAGCTAGTTTGTCTGGGAGTAAAGCAGTAAAAAGTCCCAGAAATGTTGGACTGTTATAGTAGCACTCAGCCAATAAAATTCAAGAACTGAAAATACAGAATATTCAAAAGTAGTACATATTATCAGATTTAACATGGGCTAACCTGATTTTTGTAATCAGGTGATCAAATCGCACTATAATAAAGTAACACAGTTTACCAAATACTTGAGCCAGGAAATAAAAACCAGGAACACTTTGTTATATAGCAGCATGGATCAGAACATCTCCTCTGTACACAGTGATCCAAAAAGTGGGTTTATTAATAGCACATTTGGGGATAGTCTGATTTAAAAGGTCTTTATCAACGCCAGCTGAGAATCTAAATATAAGGACACTAAACCACAGTGACACTCTCCAGATGCTACTTTAGGGTCATGCTAGCCTAGCATGCTAGAAGTGTTTGTGTTTCTTGGGTTTTGAGAGTATTTTGGAGAGTGTAATGCTTCCTCCCGCACACGCTGCTGAAAACCAACATCTCTGACCTTGAGGTAAACAAGAGCTGCATTAAGCTGCTCTCAGCTGACTACCTTCAAAAGCAGCTTATCCTTTTGTTCCCTCAGCTGGACAGACATTATTTTTATCCTAACCCCGTCTGACAGTTTGACTGTGATTGTCAGTTGAGGGTCACTCTGCTCTTGTGTGAATGACACAAACCTGGTTTGGATGTGACACACAATAAAAAACTAAAACATACTTTCACATGGACTCGGGTCACCGGAGGTCACAGCTGAGAGGAGCAAGACCTGTTGGTTTGCTGTAATGGATCTCTTTTAGTCTTCTGTCACTGGGTCATTCCTGGGATTTAATAACATTTTGACTTAGAATATACATTTTTTCAAGTACATATGATTTATTTTCTAAATACCTGAATAATAATAATGTTTTATTATTTTAATTTTTTTTTTTTTTTTTTCAGATTGAGATTTTTCTCAGCCCCGTAACGGACAAAATGGCATTGGTTTAAAAAGGATTTTACGCACAACTTGTTATGCAAACAAGCATCTACTTACTGCTCATGTGTCCCTGATAACAATTTAATGATAACAAATGTAACATTTAGTATATATTTCACACTTTTACAGGACTGAAGCTAAACATACACAAATTGTTTGTCTATTATCTGTTTATTTTTGTATATATAAAAAAATTGTATATTTATTTGCATATATTAAATGTCTTGCCTATATTCTTCCAAAAATATGAATGTGATGAGGTGTGACGGGGTTGACGTCTGTAACACATTTAAAGGAATACATTGCTTTCAATTAAAATTTTTGGTTTTGTCTCTTTCTCATATTGATTCTCATAAACACTGTCTTTCTGCTGCAAATGTGGTGCAATTTCTGATGTTTAAGTGGACATATTACATCAAAAAAATGTATTTATAACCAAAACATGAGTGGTCCCGATTTTGTTAAGTATATATTTACTGAAACCATAACTATTTCAAATTTTTTTCATTAAAAGTATTAATCAATTATTAATCCCTTTAATGTTGGATCCAGTCCTCTATGTAAATCAAAATGGCTTAAACCTCATTGTATATCTTGGCACAGCATTTGGATGTTACCATAATAATATGTAATTTCTCATAAAGTAAAAGTACTGTATAAAATCCTGTAAATGCAGCTGTTAGCAGATTTATTCATAATGTTTGTGATAAAAGTAGATTTTGTAACATATCTGTTGAAGATATTGAACATTTATTTTTCCATTGCCCTTTATCTATTTCATTTTGGGTTGAATTTAAAATATATATAACATAACAACAAAAATTAAACAAAATTCCATGCTTCGAAGATTTGTTTTTAAAATCACACACTTTTTTTACAAGTGTCACTAAAATGTCATTGCAACTCAATGTAAAAATCTACTGTGTAAATGTAAACCATTTTCCCTATACACCTGGGCTTAGAGTAGTATGTTCTGGGGGCACAGAAACCAGTCTCTCCACGGACTGGAATTCAGGTCAACATCTCTAAAGGAGCCAAGTTGAAGAAACCAGCTGGATAATGTGTGTCTAGAGGACCTTAACTCCCTCCAGGATTGTGGACATGGTAACCACACGCATGTTGTGGCTGATGTTCCTAAGGAACCGAGGCCTATTATCCTGAAACTCACAGCTGGGCTGCACTTTAGCTCTGGTGAGAATCGTCAACGTCTTACAAGAGGCTCAAACTGTATTTGTGCATATTGATCATATTTGATATTAGAAAGGTATGACTGTTCACTTTCAGAACAAACATTTACAGATAATGTACTCACCCCCAATCATCCAAGATGTTCATGTCTTTCTTTCTTCACTCGTAAAGAAATTGTTTTCTGAGGAAAACATTTGAGGATTTCTCTCCATATAGTGGACTTCTATGGTGCCCCAAGTTTGAACTTCCAAAATGCAGTTTAAATGCAGCTTCAAAGGACTCTAAACGATCCCAGCCGAGGAAGAAGAGTCTTATCTAGTGAAACTATTGATCATTTTCTAAACAAATTGATAATTTATAGACTTTTTAACATGAGAAATCCAATCCTCATCTGAATCGGGTCTAAATTAGGACCTTTGGAGTGATCTTATTGGTTCAACTGACTTCTAATGGGTATTAATTTTAGCGCCTGAGTACAATTCCTGCAAAATCATGTTATATTTAGTTAAAAATGTGTTGTAATGACCATTAATCTCTTTTAAACCGCATAGTAAAATTATGTTTTTAAAACATATTAGAACAGTATTCTATGGTTTTTTTTTTGTGTTACAAAAATGCCAAAAATATATATATTTTTAAGTGCAATTACTTTGTTACTATTAGTCCAGGTGCTGATTGTGTGGGGTAAATGTTTGTACTCAACACAAGTGAATTATTCTCGTTTTCTAAATATGCATTATATATAAATAGAATGGATATATTATAAATAAATTAGCATTAATTCATCTTTCATATCGTCTCCTAACTGAAAGAATATGTACAGAAGCAATGCTGAGGCAAGATATTACAGCAAATGACAAATGAAACCACTTAAAATTGATTTACTCGTGCATTATTTTAATGTTATATAGCATTTAAATACGTTTTTTCCATAAGGAAATTATTGTATGATTTAACCTCAAATGCTGGTCTCGTCTAGTCTCTGCGATGCGCATGCGTAGTCTGTGTGATCCTTGTCAGTACAAAAAAATCCCATCTGGATTTCTTCCCCAACTTCAAAATCGTCCTACATCGCTGCAGAAGTACCAACCCAGTGTTTACAAAGAAGATCAAACACCCTTTACAAAAATTTATATAAAAAAAAATTATAATATAAATTTTGACATTGAAGATGAAAACGAGATTTTTCAAAATACCCTAAGGCTGATAATACACGGGGCAACTTTTTTTGAGCAATGTTGCTTGGGCACTTTCCCATTGAGAATGGGTAAAACATTTCTATCTGGATAATTTAGATCAGTTGTGGGCCCTGTATCACACCTGGCTGCCCGTTGACGGCAACATTTGCCAAAGTTGCTCAGTGTATCATCAGGATAACTGTATTGACCCGGATCACACAGCATGCGCATTTCAGAGACGAGACAAGACGAGCATTTGAGGTTAAAGAGTATGTAAATTGTCAATTTGTTTAGAAAATTTCCGATCGTTTCACTAGATAAGAGACCATTCTTCCTCGGCTGGGATTATTTTGAGCCCTTTGTAGCTGCATTTAAACTGCATTTTGGAAGTTCAAACTCGGTGGTGAGTACATTATCTGTAAATTGTTGTTCTGAAAGCCTGATCCTAAGGTGTCTACTCGGGTGTTCCCTAGTCAGTGGGTTCCAAAGTCAGCAGAGCCAAGGCCCAAGTCTTTACAATCTTTTTATGATCTCTTTTCTGCTATTCTCCAGAAGTTATGAATGATAAAAATGTCTTTGTACACTATTATATCTTTTGTACTCATGCACTTGTCAGTGTGTCTGTGCTATTTTGTTGTTCCATCTTTTTAGTTTCATTTTCTACAGAAAAAGTCCCAGTGCTGCAGACTGAATCATCTCACTGTATGGCACAGATTTAGATTGGACAGCTCATGACAAATTGCCTTTTCTAAACTGGCAGACCTGCTAGAAACCTAACAACAACAAAAAAGAAAAGAAAAAAAAACTAAAACAGTGAAAATGTCATCCAACGTCCCCTTTAGCTCCTTAAGTGCTGTTATGATAGTGAGGAAATTACAGCCTTCTCAGGGAGATTGTGTTTCATCCCCTGCCCAAGAGTGACCCCATCAGTGAAGGGAGTTTCTCTGCCCCAGGGTCACAAGATCTCAGCCTCTCAAAACATCCGTTGCTATGGGGGGTCAAACACTTTAAAAACAACTCATTAAATAATGATCTGTCATGTCATTTGCATCAGGGCTCTGTATTAATGGAGCAATAAATGTGATCCTGTGATACGGTCTGTGAAATGTGTGGAAAGGTTTTTGCAGTCTTAATCTAATGGTAAGAAATCAGTTTAGTTACAGGAAAATATTTAAGTTATCATGTCTTTTACCATTTGAACCAGTTAATTTTAAATAACCTTGTCCACTAAAACAATTCAGACAATTCAAACTAAGCACATTTCAATAAGTCGGGCCCTGGATATCTTTCATAGCATGTTGTGTTTTAATTTATGATCTATAATTGTTTCCATTTTCCTTTACATCCTAGTGTGTAAGAAAGAATCTTCAGGAGATCCAAGAAAGGGACATGCATCTTTAAGATGTGATTGCATTATTAGAATAAGCTTGTAAAAACTTTTCACAAACCTGCCGGAAATAACGTAATGATTGGTTAGCTCCACAGTTGCATATTAACACTTCAAGTTATTACACTTTGTGTATCTTCCCCACTCAAAAGACGACAAGATGACAGCGATACACTTGCTGGCCATTTTATTGATGTTATTTTACAGTGGAACCAATAATAACAGAATGAAACCAGCATTTAAAGGCAAAATTAACCAAAACAAAAACAAAAAAACTTTTAAGTGTTCTACATGCTATATCTGAACCTAATTCAATCATGCTTGCTTGGAAAAAAAATAACTTTTTTTTAATAAAAACATACAATTAAAATAAAATTAATGACTTACAATATACTTCACCATTAACTTCATTTTAAATGTACCTTCCATTGGTTTTCTTCCATGCACAGTTCCTAACAATATGTATATTTATATATATATATATATTTTTATATATATATATATATATATATATATATATAAAAGACAAAAAATTAAGACTTTCAGGCGCATAAAATGCCATAAAGCAGTATTCCACTCGTACAAAGCACCTACAAGTTAAAAAAAAATCCATATGGTGAATCCTTATGACAACAAAACAAATGAATGAACTTGGGAGAACGTCATGAATTTCTGTACAACTCAAACGGCTAAACAGTGTCGAAACAGACCAGAATGGAAGTCCAATGCCTCACACTGAAAAAAGACAAATGTTCTTAAAATAAATATCTCACATCTGCTAAAAATAAATAATGATCTGAACACTTCACTATGGCAAATGCAAAATGAAAAACAGAAATCACTGTGCACTACATCGATGAAAGGGCAAGTGTTTCTATAAAGCACTACAGTTGGGAGACAGAACCTTCTGCTGTTACCTTGAGGTAGATAACGCCTTTACGAACCTACAGTTAACGCATCGCAAACCTACGGTTAACGCTTGCTGTGCTGGCATCACGTTTGAGGAAGTTTACAGTATGAACAAAAATCACAAAAGGCTTCGCTTTTAAATGGAAATGAGGTGGAGAAAGTCAAATAAATACATGAGCCTTAAAGAAAGAACAGGAAGAGAAAGGCCAAGACGCGCTGCTCGTGTCAGTCCTATTCGCTGTCAGTCAGAAGGTCACATTAAGATGTCAGTGGAGGCGTCTCCCACACGGTTAGTGCATTATTCCACCCTCTTGTTCTCTACTCCTCTGCTTTCCATCTATTTTGCTACTTAACAGTCGTTCCTCTGTCTTTCCCCAATATGTATACTCTGGAATCTACAGTACACTGTGTGCAAATGTCATGGCGTTAGTTTCTTTTTATATATCTATATATATATTCATGTATAATATCAGAGTTGAAACCGAAAATCAGAGGGCAATGTGTAGGAACACAGTCCAGCACTTTGGATGAACTTACGAAATGAATTAACTTACATTTAAAAAAGGAAAGAAAAAAAAAAGAGAGAAACAAGTTTCCTTAAAAGAAGTAACCATATGTAAAAAGATAAAAAAATGATTCAAGTACAGAAATACAGAACTCTATAAAAAATAAGCTGGACTCTGCTTGAACGGTGGTGGTGGTGGTGGAGGTTTTAATTCAAATGCTTGAAAATGCTGCTGTAGGTTTTGTGGGCGATCTGTGGGGAGCGTTTCACGGCAGAGGGCGTCAACGAGGCTTGGATGGACTTCAGAGGAATGTCAGCCGCTCCCTCGAACCCCGGAATGGCCAGAGACTCCAGCTGCATGTTAAAGACGATCTCGCCGCCGCAGGATATGAAGTCGTCCTCCGGCGCCGGCTCGTCCACGGGTTCGGGGATCTCTGGGGTCTCCACTTCCTCGCGTTTGTTGAAGAGGCGGTCCAAGTAGCTGCTCTGGCAGCTGCCGTTCTCCTTCTGGAGCTGCTCGTCTTTGCGGACGTCCCAGCAAGCCTCGTCTATCAGGCTGCTTTCGGTGGCGTCGCTGTCCGTGAAACTCTCCCAAGGACAGGGCGCTCGGACGCCGAGCTGCGCCAGGTTGACTAGACACTTCTCTTCCTTCTCCTGACTGATGGACTTGGACATGGAGCCGCAAGGAGCGCGGGCGTCCAGCTGGGAAACGGAGGAGTTCAACTCGTTGAGGAGGTCAACGTCACCCGATTCTGGTTGAAGGCTCATTTTGATGGTGCTGGCGATGAACGAGTCAAAGTCGAAGCCCTGGCTGTGGTTCTGGTGTTTCTCCTGTTCGCAATCCTTCTCAGCCACGCAGTTGATCTGAGACGCCTCCTGCAGGGCGATCTGCGCCTTCACCAGGCCGTTCTTCTCGCACTTGGTCTTGCCTTTTTTGTCGATCTTCTCTTTGCTCTGCTGCTCCTTCCAGTTGGACAGGTCAATGATGAGTTTGGGCTCGTAGTAGTGGTTCACCTCACTGTCCCGCCAGATCAGATTGTCCAGATAGGATGGGGACACGGCTTTGTAGTTGCAAGTGTAGCCGCACTCCTGGTCGCAGTACTTGTTCTCGTGGTGATCTTCCTGTTGCCACGAACGCTCTGGTGGGAGGTCGAACGAAGGATCTTCTAGGAACTTCTCACAATCCCCATCCATGTACTTCCGTGGGTCGATCTGAACCTCCTCCTCGTCCGTCACATCGGACATGGCTCGAGGATCACGCTGCACGTCTTCCAGTTCGTGGGTGCTGTGCAAGTGCCAGTCTTGATCAGAGAACTGACTTTCGTGGTACCTAAAGAGTGAAGGAAAATGAAAATAATTATGTAGAGCCCTATTAGAGTTTTATTATTTTTCCAAATTCCATTTTTTCCCTGTTTTTAATTCCTCTGATCTCCTTTTTTTGGGCCTTTTTTGTGCTTAGGAATACAAGTTGGGACTCGAACCTGGGTCACCAGATATACAGTTGGGACTATATGTCAGTGCTCTAACCACTAGGCTATCAGTGCAGAACTGGTCTCTTTTAATTGTTAAATTTAATTTTATGAATCAAAATGCCTAATTAAAATTATGAAAACAAACATCTTTTATTAAAAGTTGAACAAAAATTGTGTAGGACCCTATGAACTGTTTTATTTTTGCCAACCTTAGGTTTTGTTGTTGTCAAATTCTGTGTTCAAGCATGTCTAATTATTTGAATGCATTAAAACAAGTTTCATTTATTCTCACAATAGCCTTGTGAAATGTTTATTTTTCTCAGAAAGTCTGTGTTGTATATTTGCATTGTTCTGGTTATAAAATTAAAAATTAATGAAAAATAAACTTTTTTGCCAAATAAATTTGGTCTTAAGACATTAAGGCACTGTGAGACTTTTCTTACTCCATACAGAAAAGTGTACAACAAAATATAAAGCAAAAAGTAGAAAGGAATGACTAATAAGCCAGAAAATGCACTTCTGCTGCAGTCTACTGGATATAATGGTGATTTTATGCATTTATTTAACTTTACATAAGTGTTTGTTTACCACAAAGTATATTTGGTCATCCCACTAAAAATAGCATTTAAATTGGATCATTTTAGAGCTTTAAAGTGCTGGAAATAGTTGTGTGAAATGCTTGAAAGTCTTTAAAAAGTGCTTGAATTTCTGTCAAAAGGTTGTACAAACCGTGAAAATTCTTTCTACCACAACACGATTGTTATAGTTAGCATTACTACTTCTGGTTTTCTGATGTACATCAGCACTGTTTATAACAGAGAATTCTGGGCAGAATTTGAAAGATCCTCACTAGATCTCACAGCAGTACAGTGAAGCTGTTCTGGGCTCGTGCAAGTTTGTTTGCATTGCGTTCCGAGCTGATAAATGGTCCACACCGAGCAGCTCAAACGTACTGCGGTTTAGTTGGCTTTCGTTTAGTTTGCCGTTCAATGTCTCTCATATGTGGCAGAAATGGCAGTGCTTGTGAGTTGAACTCTTTTTCTGAAACTCATGATCAAAGCTCACCTTTCCCAGTTGTAGATGTGACTGTGACTCTCATCCATGAGCAGGATGTCATCCACCTCATCCTCGATGTGAAAGGGGTGCAAGGACACTGGTTCGTCCAGAGGAAACGAGTAATCGTTCATGTATGGGTGAGCAAGAGCCTCTTCCGCTGTAAGCCGGTCCATGGGGTTGAACGTCAGGATCTTCTCCAGGAAATCCAAGGCTACAGTGAACAAATTAACAGTAATATGAGACTGAGATCACAGATCCCCATGGATTGCTGCAGAGAAGAATGGTATACATTTCTCTGAATTGAAATTTCTCTGAATTTAAGTTTCTCTGAAAATGCTTTAGCAACTAACCCTCAGGGCTGACACCAGGCAGTAACTTGGCGAGTGGCGTGTGTGGTTCTGACATGTCGTTCTTGATAAAGACAGGTATTACACTTTGGAGCTCCAGCCTGTCTTCTTCATGGACAACCGGAATGGATTCCAGAATCAGCTGCATCTGTTCCAGCTCATGAGCTCCTGCAAACACAAATGTTTGATTTAAAAAACAGTGTCAAGGCAAACACACTGCCAATATTTGGCACAAGAGACATTTGTATACTTAATAAAACTGGTCTAGTTAGAGTGCGTGTTTGAGCAAGACTAATGGTTAATATTAATCTTAGGGTCTTTTAATAAGAATTTCCATGCCTTTCCCTGTTGTTCAGGATTACTGGATAAGCACTTTGTCTGAATCTGACAAGACTGAACTCACACAGAGACGTTTATATGTAATGAAATATACTGGAACGGAGTACAACATTTAAATTCAATGTTCATGGTATTGTAAATGTTAATATTTTGGACCTGGAAATCAATTAAAATTCAGATATTTCAATGGCAGTGGCAACTAGGGGTGGAATCGTTCAACTTATTCTTGGTTCAGTTTGGATCAGGATTTTAGAGTCACAGTTTCGGTACGTGCCATGTTTAGGAAAAAACTGTCAAATAAAAATAAAGAAAATAAGAATATGTAATTACAAGCAATATCACAAATAAATACAATAGAGAAAGATACAAAAAAATAAACAGTGATTTTCAGTTTCTGGTCTAACATTAGTTTTTAGTTACAGAAGGGGAATAAAGTAATAAAATGTAAAATAGTATTGCATGTTTCACTGTATAAATTAAAGATTAATCTTTATTAAAGTTACAAAAGCTATTAAATCAAGAGCAGTAAGCGATTTCCTGTATCGCGTATAATTAATTTTAAGAAAGTGCTGTCACTTTAAGAGAATGCACTGATCCAGTGCACTGAAACTAAGTTCAGCCGGCTATGTCTGCTATAGGATACTTACCAAAACAAGCATTTTGACCATTTTTGTGTGAATTTGTTCAAACACAATACTAATACTTCAGAAAGAGCTTAATACTTCTGCAGGTTCTGAGGCACAGGTTTGCATGCTTCAGATGAGCGCTCACACAAATCTTCTCACTGCGTGCACAAGCTTGCGTCCTCTGGCTCTTAAATGTTTAAACTGGCAACACCTAACCATTGGGCATCGATTTAAAAAATTCATAGAGGACAACAATATCCATGTAAAAAACTAAAATAAATTTGAAGCTTGGGAGTACAGATTTAAGTTTGTTTTTTAAAGAAGACCCTTGGCAGATTAAGTTGAAAAAAAAAAGTAAAACAAAAGAAGAGGTTTAAGTTTGAATATGAAAATAAAAATGAAAAATTATGCACAATTTTTCATATAAAATATATATTTTATAAAACATTTTGAACATTTTGAAATTGATAGAAAAATGAAGCCATACATCTAAACAAGTTGTGTTCTAAATTTAAGGTTGAGATTTCAAAAAATGAGCTTTTAGTAAGATTTTGTTTGTTTTGTTCCTATTAGATTCCAGCAAAGCTAGAGTACAAAATAATTTTGAAGCCTTGGCAACTGAATAAAAACCTATTAACAAATACTGCATCATTTTATAGTTAAATGGCCCTGGGATTAAAAAACTAATAGAGTTTCAATAAGGACATTTTTGTCCAAAAGGTTTTGTTTTACATTTACATTCAAACATTTAGCAGACGCTCTTATCCAAAGCGACTTACAATTGGGGAATAGATGAGTATTTAGATGAGTTGTTAGATGAGTATGGGCTAGAAAGGGAAGATCAGGAAAGAGAGGAGAAGTTTTTTTTTTTTTTTTTTATTGAGTCAAATAGTGTCGAAAAAGATGGGTTTTCAGCAGTCGCTTGAAGACAATTATGGAGTCTGCGTTCCGGATAGGGGTTTTACAGAGAACCATTCCACCCCTAGTGGCAACCCTTTAAACCATCTGTGTCTAAACTTCCACTAAAACTCATGAAAATCAACACTTCTGTCCTAATTTCCAAAGGTTAGATTTTACATAAAGAGCTTCTCGCTTTTAGTACTACAAATAAATTTGAAAAAAGTCCTAGTTTATTATAATACACTGAAAACAGGAAATACCCTTCAACTAATTAATTATTGTGCACAAGATAAGAGTGTCAAGGAAATGAACAAAAAAAAAAAATGTGTGAGAATAAAAAAAAAAAAGACAAACTGCTGTAACAATATTATAGGACTTTAGACACAAACACACACTTTTTATTACCTGCAAAGAGTGTTTTTCCAGTCAGCATTTCAGCAAAGATGCACCCAGCGGCCCACATATCAATGGCTTTGGTGTAGTTATTTGGGGAAAGGAGCAGACGAGGAGAGCGATACCATTTAGTGACCAGTCCCTCAGACAGATGTCCCTATGGGAGAGAAAGAACATTTCTTACAACCAATGTCCCAGTGTCAGACAAAATCACTGGAAACAGCACTGTGGTTACAAAACATTTTTCAAAAGGCTTGTAGACACTAATTCACACATATATTCATGCCATAACACCCCTATTGCTCAAGCAGTTAATAATTCATACTCATCTCATCGACGAGGCATGGCATGAATAAAGGTAGGGACACACCATCCTCGTAGTCTTTTTGAGGGGAAAACAAAGAAACCGACCACTAACACATACTCTCAACTTAGCCATCTTAGGGTTACTTTAATTGCAGTATGAAGGATTGTTAGTGCCACAGTAGCCATGTGATGTACAACAAAACCAATGCACTGCCAAACCAAACATTTTGGCTTAAAGATCTGAAGAATAAACTGAGACACGATGATTAAAGGATGACACAAATGTACAGACAGACAGATCAAGTTCCTCTTGATAAAGACCCAGGATGATCCGTCTCGTGCTTGACACAACGCCAGACAGAAAAGTCAATGACATCAACCTGCATGTATGGGTCACAGACTTGCCAATTCATACTAAACACCCTCACACAAACTCCTGTCCAGAGGCCCAAAACAAAGAAAGTCTAGTGATTCTTGAGGTTGGAATTTTCCCCACAGTTCAGTGTGAGGTCTATTCTTGACTCCATGGTCGTGTTGATTTTAGGGCTAGTGTCAAAGTGGTAAATCCAGATTACAGCAGACCATATGTTCACAATTGGCTATTAAAAAACCTTCTCTGGATCAACAAATACCAGCAGAGCCTCACAGACTAAGAAATCATTTCACACCATCACAACCTGACCTCGGGCGTCCTTTCACGCCCTTCTAAAACAGCAGAGATGCTTGGAAGAACACCAATTTAGGATTACAAAACAATCGTCATAGTCATAGTTTCTGCGTAAAAGGTCTTGCGCAAGGTTACATAATGCAATGAGAGCAGATTACCTGGAAGTAGATTACCAACGTTCAGATCACGTTAAACTCAAAAGACCGTATGAAAATAAGATCCTGCTTTAACCACCGCCTGCTAAAGACACCAGACCTAAGCAGGGCTCTACGTCAAATTTTAGGAGCACCTTCTAATCAACAAAAAAAAAAATATTAAAAATGTGCCTTCCCATTATGAGATGATATTTGACTCCTTAAAGTGATTTACAGGGGAATTTTGTACCTTTTTTACCTTTGTAATGGCATTTTTGGCAACTTTATTTTAATTTGTCATTTAATTATGTTTAAGTTTTTTTACATTTCTAAATAAAACAACAGAATAAGAACAAAGTAGAATAACAATCTAATCAAATGAAATCAATATTAACAAAATGTATTTGTACTACAGGGGTGGCATAGAAGAACACAAAAGTGTCTTGTAGGTGTATTTTCATGTTTAACGAGGCTCAGAGGTGGCACGAGTGCAAATTCATAAATTCACGTTAAGATTAATGTTTTAAATATAACATTTTGAAAACAGAAATGAAATGATTTAAATAACAGAAAAGATACTTTAAAAATTAAACTTAAACTGCTAGTAGGTGGCACCAAGTCACTGATTTAATTAAATATCATCCTTTGATTCGTTAGAATGGCTGATTCATTCAGGAATAAGGCAAGTGACTGTCTTTATGAATAGGAAATTGAATCATTGACTAGATTTGTTTAAAAACGCACATTTATTCATCAACGAAACAATGCTGAATGGAGATGCTCAGCTGCGACTTCTTTCAGACCATTTTTGATGAGGAAAGAGAGCAAAATCAGCCAATAGTGTTATAGACAACGCAAGTCACTTAATATTAACTTGTTTATTTAACGGTTGTATTAAATCTATCTCATTTACAAACTCCCTTAAAAATCATTAAAAGCTGTCACTCATCTCACAAAGTTCCATTATAATCAACTGTGCTCTCTACACTGCACAATCTCTTATTTACACTCTCTCTACAATTTTTTTTATGAAAGGATTCGTGAGGCATGTCTATGATACATTACTTAACGTTGCAAAAACAAGTAGAAACCTTTGAAGCTCCCCTCACAAAAACGCTGATCTGGTCAGTCGCACATGGTGATCCTAAATATATTTTCTTCAAAGTTGCAGTAGTTTTCAGTCGCAAATGCAAATGGACAAATGTTTAGAGCCCTGGACAAAAGCCAAATCAGAAAAGAAAACCAAAAGCCTGTAATGACAAACTTAGTTTTTATATTTTCACATCTTCTAAACAAAATGTGATCCGTGATTCCCTGAAGTAGGTTTGAGTGATTAGTAAAATGCAAAAGCTGATGCACTGCATGTTTCAGAGAAATAAATATATAAATACATATATATGGGAACAGCATGTGTTCATTTAAATATTGATGAGAGCAGCGCTATTTGGGGGTTAGTGAAACACAAACGGTGCGTAAATGATTCTCGAGGAGGAGTCAAACCAAACCAGTCATGACACATTTTAGTCACCTCATTTGAATGTTAAATAAAGCCGCCCTCGCTAGTGGCGTGAGGTGTCAGATGACTCATGCAGACCGTGAGAGGGGTTTCCAAACCAACCAGCAGGAGGTTTAAAATGTCAGACAGAACTGACAGACTCCATCACAGCTCATATTTATTGCTGTCTGTCAACTCATCCTGCACCATTTGAAATATGGACATGATATTTTACAGACCTTGAGAGGGGGGAAATTCTCACAAAAGGAATTAGCATTTTCCTTTGACCTTTCATATGAGAAAGCAGGGCATATATTGAAAAACAAACAATTCTTCAACAGTTCTAAGTTCATCAGAGGCCACAAAAGTGGGTCAAAGTCTGGTGGAGGAGTAAGGTTTCAGAGCTTCTCTGTGAAATGAGTCAATGTGAGAAAGGCAGCTGAGAAGAGTGAAAAACACTACAGGCCCAATTTATGCCTTTAAAATTCCCCTGTGTACCAAAAACAGTCTCTTCTCACACCACATTTAACACATGCGCACAACGAATAAAGGAGCCCTTTGCAGCTCGATGGAAAAAATAAAAATGAAAAAAAATAAAAACAGCCGCTGGTAACTTGACAAAACTCCAAAACCTCAAATGGCAGCAGAGACAAGGCAGAACAAGTCTGAACCCAATGACACACGAAAACATCAAAAGCAGGACTTAGAAGGAAGACCAGAATCCCGGGAGCTCAGCCAAAAACAGACAAAGAGAGAGAGAAGGGGGAAGGGAAGAGGGAAGGGAAGTAGAGGGTTGATCCGCTCCGCACGTGAATTCCAGACATTCCTCAGACTGGGTCGGATTTCTGGAGCAGAGCAGCTCAAAATAAAAAGACCCTCTAAAAACAAGCAGCTGCCCTTCAACACAAAATCCTACACTCTCTTTATTTTCCCTCTGAGGTCTACTAATCAAGGTTTTTTTTGCATCAAATACAAATATAACCTAGTTTTACATGACTTTCCATGTTCTGTCTTGCCCTTTTGAATTGAACTGGCTATAAGACTTGTACTACAAGTAAATAAATGCTGTTCTTAAATAATCAGTATGAAATACTTGATATGTAATCATGTATAAGGGTAATGGGTTCCAATAAATAAATCTTAAAACTAAAGGTGCTTCACGATGCCATAGAAGAACCTTTTTTATCTAAATGGTTCCATTAAAGGAGTTCACTTTCAGAACAAATATTTAATGTACTCACACCCTTGACATCCAAGATGTTCATGTCTTTATTTCTTCATTCATAAAGAAATGGTGTGTTTTGAGGAAAACATTTCAGGATTTCTCTCCATATAATGGACTTCTATGGTGCCTTGAGTATGAACTTCCAAAATGCAGTTTAAATGCAGCTTCAATTGGCTCTAAATGATCCCAGCTGAGGAAGAAGGGTCTTATCTAGTGAAAACGATAAGTTATTATAAAAATATTTGCAACTTATATACTTTTTAATCTTGCCAAGCTAGACATGATGAGCATTTGAAGTTAAAAGGTATATAAATTGTAATTGTTTTTTTAGAAAATAACTGATCGTTTTGCTAGATAAGACACTTTCTTTCCTCGGCTGGGATCGTTTAGAGTCCTTTGAAGCTGCATTTAAACTGCATTTTGGAAGTTCAAACTCAGGGCACCATAGAAGTCCACTATATGGAGAGAAATCCTGAAATGTTTTACTCAAAAAAAACATAAACCTTACGACTAAAGAAAGACAGACATGAACATCTTGGATGACAAGGGAGTGAGTACATTATTTGTAAATTTTTGTTCTGAGACTGAACTACTCCTTTAAGAACCTTTAACATCTGAAGAACCTTTCTGTTTCACAAGAGGTTCTTCATGGTGAAAGAAGGTTCTTTAGATAAAGAGATGGTTCTTTTTAAAGAACCTTTGATTGGATGGTTCTTTGTGGAAGCAAAAATGATTCTTCTATGGCATTTCTGTGAAGAACCTTTTAAAGCACCTTTATTTTTTTTATGAGTGTACCAAAATAAAGGAAAAAAAATAAATATCTGAAAATGCTTAGAAGCTCAAGCTAAACTCTTTCAAAATGAATCGAGCCGAGTCTCCATTACACTTCACGTGATGAATACCATTTGTATGACAAATAGAATAGCCACCCATGTAGAGCGCTCCAAATTAGTGACTCAGCCAGTTCCATTATAGTTGCCAATGTAATATTGAAGTCCATTAAAACAAAAGAAAATTCTCTTTCTAAAATCCAGCAAGATTCAGACTAAACAAACAACCTTTAAAACTATACGATAAACCACCAAACACAAATCCCATTGTGTTTTTCTCATATACACAAGGCATGATCTGTATGCATGATCTAGTCACGGGTGAATCATTACCTCTCCAGGTCTGGAAAAACCTTGTTCAAACATTCCCTAATTACACTTTCTCTAGCCCTGACTAGTACTGCCATGTTCCAAACAATGATTTTCCAGCCAGAGAGACTTAGCTTATGTTTAGTGCTTAAACAGCCTGTCTAAATTATAGCTTGAAGCTAGATCATATTCAGCCCTGGAAAACTGACCCCATTTTCATGGCGAGAAGCCCTGTCTTACTGGATGCAGGCCATTTTAAAGACTTACTTTATTGGATTTCCACTCGCACGTTATGATCAAGGATTTTGCATGACCTTCATACCATTAAACACAAAAGGATGTTTTTAATCAGAATATCCTAGCCATACAGTAGCTTTGTTGGATGAAGAGAATGTACTTCTCTGAAAAGTTGGAGGTCAAAGACAATTGGTCACAATACAAGTAAGAACTGATTGTCATTTAAGACAAATTAAGTACAGTACCATCTTTTGCATCGAATGGAAAAAAGTCATACAAGTTTGCAAACATAAGCAAATAACTTTTATTTTGGTTTCAACTATTCCTTTAATGAATCTCATAAAAATAAAGATATTATATGGAAAACAATAGAAAAGCAGACACACTGGCATCCCAAAAAACTAATATAAATCTAAAAGACAGTGAAAAGGCTGAGGTTTGCCTCCCACAAACCTGCATAAACCACCTCTGAAGTGCTGACTGCAGAAAGGAGTCATTTAACAGAACCATCACACACACACACACACCATCTATCAATGCACAAAACTGCTTAAACAGGTCAGCAAATGTGAGCACACAGCAGTTTGACAATAGTCTGCAGCAAAGACACAGAGAGGGGAAAAACAAGGGAGAAAGAAAACGAGGAATGGATAGATGCAAATTAAGCGAGAAGGTCAATTTGCTTCTTAACCTCTCTTCCATCCTCTTTTACAAAAACACAGCATTTTATGGAGAATTAGCAATCATGTTTACATAAACATGAACTTAAGTTAAGTAAACTTGTAATGTTAATTTGGCTGAATTCTGACATGTATGCAGCATGTTACGCATGTTTAACCAGAATTCTGTGATCATAAGATGCTCAGTTTCCTTATATCTGCTTGTGTCTAAATGTTATTTATGATCACTATGAGAAACAGACAGACAAGTTAAGCTTCCAAAGATAGCTGCATTTCTGGAGTGAAAACAGGAGACAGATTCGTTACAAGATTTCAACACAAGGAACATAAATCATTCACAGATGGGGAAAATCAAGTCTCATGACCCACATTTTGAAATTCACTGCGCTTCTTTGAAAAACAATTAATGAGCTGGTTAAATTAAAGTGCAAGCTTACTAAAAACAAACTTAAATGATGAGAGAAAGCATGCTTTCATAAGAAAACAGTGGGAAAGGAATGTGTTCAGAATATGCAAATTACATTTACATGGAATACTACAATTAGTGATGCACCAGAATGAATGTTTTACAAAAACAGCATTTATTTAGCTGAAAACTGACAATAAATTTAGCTTAATAATAAATAAATCATTTAATGAGCAACACTCAAATTAACCGTTTAAAAGGAAGTTTTAATAAAATCTTTTTAATGATATATAAATAATGTTTTGACCCCAATTCAATGCTAAAATAAATATTTAACTTGTTTCCATATCAGAATCACTTTCCACAAAAACTTTCCACATTTTCTTTTATTTGTCCCCATGTAAACTTGGTCAGCGAGTCCAATTTCTCAAACTTTCCATTCTCAAACTTGAGCAAGTTGTCACAAGTCAGTAAGGCAGCTGACTCCGTAATTACAGGACCAGAGCCTGATCTCGTCTCTTCATTTTCTTGTAGAACAAACCCAGACCAGAGGAGTATGTGCGGGGGAGCGACAGCAGCTATTCATAGACCTGAAGCAGGAACATGTCTCTCTAAAAGGCTCTGAAGGAGGCGTCTGAGTACATGTGTGAGAGGAGATCTGGCTGGCATATGGTTCATGTGAGCCCACAGAACAAAAACGATGACAAATTTGAGACACGTGTACGATTGGATCCAGCCACATCCCCCAACACCAGCCAGTGAAATCTCTCCACAACATACTTGGAAAAACCACACACAACGGAACGGTTTACAACCCACATTAACAGCAGAACTATGAAACTTATTCAGATTTCCTAATCAGGATATGAAGAAACATTCAACTCCTGATTCACAAAGGAACAGCTGTCATTCTTTCATAACATTTCTGGAGTGTCCCTGTTGACTTCCTTGCAAAATACATGAGAAACACACAAGCGGATATGCGGAAACTGTACTGGATGTTAACGTCAGAGAAACAGGAAGTCTGAGGTGTCATTTCAAGGACTGTGGCGTGACTGTTTAGTTCCTGCGACACATCGAATCAGTGAATGGAATGAAAGCTCATTCATAGCTCGGTCAAACAAGATGCCATCTGGACGAAACAGACTTCAAATATTAAATACTAAATAAGGAGAAAAAATACATACCTTATGGGAATAGTGGGGGTCCATGATACGGGCGAGTCCAAAGTCCCCGATTTTCAGTACCAAGTCCTCAGTGTTGACGAAGAGGTTGGCTGGCTTCAGGTCTCGGTGAAGCACGTTTGCCGAGTGGATGTATTTGAGTCCTCGCAGCAGTTGGTACATGAACAGCCGTGCGTGATCCTCGGACAACAAGCCCTGTTCCAGTACTTTACAGAGATCGGTTTCCATGTACTCCTGTACGATGTACACGGAGTTGACCTCGGTCAGAGAGCTCACGTCCTCCGTGAGCCTCCGGCCGCTGGGCCCCAGCGTTTCGAACACCTTCACGATGTTGTCGTGATCGAGCCTGCGGATGATTTTGATCTCGCGCAAGGCGTGTTTGACGCTCTGGGGGTCGGTTAAGACGATCTTTTTCACAGCGACCCTCTTGTCACAATCGGTGTCGACGGCGGAAAAGACCAGTCCGTTGCCCCCGTAGCCCAGAGGCTTTAGGTCCATGTAGCGAGGGCCCAGGTCGAAGCCGTGAATGTTCATTAGGCTTTCAAATTTCTCTGCCATTTTTCCGGACTAGAAGAGCAGCTCTGTGCAGATACTATAGCAGGAAGGATTTCTGATTTAACTGATATGCAGCGGAGTCGTCACAACTACTGGAGCTAACGGAGAAAGGCAAAAAAAACGAGACAAACGCTCAAGTCCAAAAAAAGACTTGAGCGTTTTCCCCGAGCGACTGTTACAGCGTATTCTGAGAGATGCTAGGAACTGATTCGGATATGTTGCCAAGATGTGTTGTCATCATACACAACACTTTCAGCAGCTTTAACATAGATTCTGGGAGATTTAGCTTTATACTTCAATGGGGCGAAATGGAATGAATTTGGAGGCCAATCAAATATCTCTAAACGTAACTGAAATAATTAAAGTCACTACTTATAAAACCATCATCACAGTGCAGATTTTTTCAGTGTGTGACTGGCCCTGAGTAGCAGCATTACTAACGGTCCAAGTGAGTGTGTAAATTAATTTTTTTTTTCTCTCGTCTCCTGTTTCAAGCACCCAAAAGTGTTGATCTCAGTGAGATGATTCCTTCTCAGTGATCAGGCGGCTCCAGCTCACCGCAGTCGCAATCAAAACTATCCTCCATTTTACACTGGGATACCCTGCAAAACAGAGCAGAAAAACAAACGATTAGCAACGTACTGTATGTCGGCAGAGCAAAATCGAATCTGATCACAATGCCATTTGCTAGGAGCATTTTTAGTTTTCTCACTCCAAGCCAAATGTCAAATTCCCTAACTCTTCCCTGACTAAAAAGCTGAATTTCCATGATCTATAATGAACGGAAAAACCAGCCACAGACAGCATTTCAAATCCAACCATTTGTAAGCTTTATTTTACTTTTTCTTTTTGCTTTTACCAATTACATGCACTTTGATATTTTTCCCTACTACTTCTTTAGAAATTAAATTTATGGTTTTTCATCATTCCATCTTTTCATTACTTGACATTCACTTTTTGCTTTTCTGTCATCTAGTTTTAACACCCAGTCTTTCAAGGTCTTTTTTTGAAGAGCCAAAGCTCTTGAAATTTACCTTTTCCTGGCTTGTTTGCCTTAGTTAACAGGTACAGCCTAGTGACTGCATTTGACTTACAGGATTAGTTCACTTTCAGAACTAAAATGTACAGATAAATGTCCTAAGGAAGTACCAACCCAATGTTTACAAATTGAACATACAAATAAGAACGCCCTTTACAAAAAAAAGGTAAAACAGCATTGTAGGATGATTTAGTCCTTTTTTTTTTCCCCCCGAAAATAACTGATCGTTTCACTGAATAAGACTCTTCTTCCTCGGCTGGGATCATTTAGAGCCCTTTGAAGCTGCATTTTGGAAGTTCAAACTTGGGCACCATAGAAGTCCACAATATGGAGAGAAATCCTGAACTGTTTCAAAGTCCCTTTAAGGCAAGTCATGTCACTCGGCGGCAATCTTTGAAACGCTACTCGGGCAGGCAAGCGCAGCTCCTATCTGTTTGAATGGGGAAACATCAAATTCTCCAAAACTATGCACCAAGCTGACGATTAAATTTCATATTTTAAATCTCCAAAGAAATCCAACATGAACTGCCTCATAAATATGGTTCCTTGAGCTCCAATAGAGTTTAAAAACGCTTATTTTTTCGGCTCAATGAGCTGCAGTGACGCGCTAACTTCACTAATCAACGATTGGCTCTTGCACTAAGAAGGCGGGGCTTCGTGGCCATAATGAACGTTGCATTTTTCCCCATTCAAAACTATATGAGTGACATGTCTTGGGTATTCTATAGTCTTTGACTGTTTTCCTCAAAAAACTATTTCTTTCTGACTGATCTTGGATGACAAGGGGGTGAGTACATAATCTGTAAATTCTTGTTCTGTAAGTGGTGCTGAAAAAAAAAAAAAAAAAAAAAACATACGGTACAGAAAAATTAATAAATGGAAACTAAAATTTAAAGCAAACAAACATAAATCCCAGATATTCCATTGATGGAATTTGTCTGGAATAGACCAATTCCATGATATTCCAGAAATTCCATGACCACTGGCAATCCTAGCACATAAATATCTACCTCTTTTCAATAGAAAATTCAATTTGAGTGGCGTTCGGCTCAAATGAGATGGTACTAAAGAGAACCTAACAACCGTGCTTGAACATACTTATTTAAAAAGGCAGGACCACAAGGATACAAATGAATACGAAGCACCACATATTCAGATCTGAACTTTCTGAATGAAACGGCTCCCGTAAAATGCTCGCTCAGTTATGACAACCCTCTTGGGCAATGCTTCCTGTGTGTCTGATTGTTCATGCACCCCATCTCTGACGTGTCTACTCTATCTGATGTCATGGGTTCCTGTTTCTCCTCCTCAGACTGTAAAAGACACCACAATGATCGTAACACACATGTAATGGATTAACACGGGTCCCAGCCTGTGACTACAGGCACAAAGGTTGCAGCCACGTTGCAGTGGTGTGAGTGGAAAATGATGGCCGACCGGCTGCCAACCATTTTGTTAACTGAAGGAGGGAGCCAGCAAACATAGAATCAGCCCTGTACTGACAATAAACCACAACACCTATAGATCATATTCAAACAATGAGAAAGTAAAAGTGTGTTAACACTAATAAACACAAACCAACTAGATGTTTTGGATCTAACACATAAACTCCAATAAACAAACATAACAAATACATGTTTACTAATACATTCAACGCCCAAAAAAGGTAAATATATCAGGAATCTCTCGGAATAACTAACTTACAGAAATGAATTATTATTAAATATTAAAGTGAATAGTGTGAGAAACTGATGAACAGTCTACAACAAGGTAAACTAATAAACTAGTGTGTTGATTGTTTTTATTACAATCCTGTACGTTTATAGTCCCGTAAGTTTATAGTCTATCTGGGCGTGTGTTTATGGTTTTATTGGTCATTTTCGGTCCTCCATTTTGCCGTCAAGCTACATGCTAAAGCTAAAACTGAACCGGCTCGGAGTCTAAACAACGTTTCAATCTAAAAACTACAAAAAAGAAACTAACTATACGAGCCCTGAATATACAGACACTATAAAACAGACGTTAAAATAAAACGAACAATCAGCGGCGGGATTCAGATTCACATAAACACCAATTCGCTCTAAAACCCTGTTTTAAAAAGATTAATAAAACGACTAATGGTGAAAATCAACTCTTAATATGCCACACTACCGTTTATACACGAACAAACAGCCTCTTCTAACAATTTTAAGTGTTAAATCCTAATGTTTTAAGGCGCTTCAACGCATTACCTGAACAAAGAAGGTTATTGTGCCACGGCTGATCATTGCGCCGCCCTCAGCCATTAAAATAAACCCTTTTATCTACTCAAAATAGTCATTTTACATCCCATATATAACGCAGAGACATAAAACAAGTACTTACTCTTCTCACGGGTGTCATGTGTTTTATATTCCTAACCGTTCTTGGTCAGGTCTGTATGCGCTACCAGCGCGCTTCCCTTGCTAACTGCTGTGTGAGGCTCTTGTGTTGAAGCACTGTGAATAAGCGCTGTTGCGCATGCGCACTGTGCGTTTCTATTTCTATCCTTGTGAAGCTCTATGAAGCGTTAGTACGCATGGGCATTGAATGCTCTTTGCACTCCTCCCGCTTCTTTTATCGCTATGGGAACCAAACTTGATACGAACTCATTCAATTGAAATTAACTAAATAGCTACTTACTTAGGTATTACAATGCACATGCCATTATGAAATCAAGAAATCATTAGGTAATTAAACAATTATATTTATGCCACAATTTATGCAGTATATTTAAACATTATATATTTTAGAATTAAAAGCTTGATTTATAACATTTTTAAAAAAAATCATTGTTATATCCACCTTTTTCCTTCCAGTTCATTATCCATACACTACAAACCAATGTGTTCATAACTAAGATCATACATTAAAATAATACAGTAAGACACACCATTTTGCAATATCAATCAGCAAAACGACTAGTTTTTTTACAGCTAAGAATAGCTGGATGCGGATTAGAAAGGAAGCCACTGAGGCCCGGTTTCATACACAGGGTTTAGCCTAAACCAGGATTAGGCCATAGTTCAGACATTTAAGTAATTTTTATAAATGTGCTTTAGAAAAAAAAAAAAAACATTGGTATGCATCTTGAGACAAAACAAAGGCACTGATATATTTTAAGATCAATTCAAGTTTCTTTCAGTTGAAACAGCTCAGATTTACAATTTCGTCTGGGACTAGGCTTAAGCCATGTCTGTGAAAACGGGGCTAAACCTTAAGATAACTTATAATAATAATAATAATAATAATAATAATAATAATAATAATAATAATAGCAATAATAATTATTATTATTATTTAGGGTTGATTCTGTCCACTAACGGATCAAACGGAATTACAAAAAGTGTTGTCAAATGATTAATCACATAAAAAAATTAAAAATAATATGTTTGTTTTTTATGTGTGTTTTGCAAAAAGTGCTGTCAAATGATTCATTTTTCACATTATACACACACACACACACACACACACACACACACATATATATATATATTAGGGCCGGGACTCGATTAAAAAATTTAATCTAATTAATTAGAGGCTTTGTAATTAATTAATCGAAATTAATCGCATTTTAATCGCATATAAATATTTGACCTGAGAACAGTGAGAATTAAGATTTTTACATGGATTTTTAGTATACCATTGAATAATGACTGAATACATAAGCTTAAGCAACAAAATATTGTTTATTTTTGTTCAACCAAGTCCAACAGACCAGTGGAATATTGCCATTAAGTGTAGCAAGCATAGGGTAGCAAGAGGCACGTTCTTTAACGAGTCTTTCATGCCGAGAACTCTGCTCTTGTGTTTGCTTAATTATGCATTTAAACGTTAATGACCAAACCTATCATTATAAATGTTGCTGCACATGGAATATAACGCGGATAACATTTAAAAAATATTTTTTATCAGGTTACACACTGATTATTTATCACTCAAACCCCTTCCTCTACCTGTCCGTTGGTCGCGTATATCCTCCATGTTTGTAGTTTTTTAAGACTTTTTATGCGTGTTTGTAGTTCTAATCGAATCCTTGTTCACGGCGCAGTGTGTTGCGGGCAGTATTAGCCGTTAAGAGTGTGCATTGGTCGTTAAGTAGTAGACCATACTTTTTTAAACATACTACGATTTGGGACATACAATACTATCCATAGGTTCCATGTGACGTCACTGTAGTTTATCGCCGCCATTTTTGTGTCCGCGCTACCTGTTTCAGTCTATGGTCACAGCAGCCGCAACTACCAGAGGAAGATCAACAAAACTCCCAGACTGTTCACAACAAGTATACAATATGCCCGGGATATGTTGTTCAGTTAGCTGTAAAAACAGTCATCAGAAAAAAAAAAACTAACAACAGTTTTATTAGATCTCAGCAGTGCTCGAAGTGGGTCGGTATGCATACCGGTGTCATTCACGCAGGTGCTTTCCAAAGCAGGGTTTTTTTTTTCGGCACAATAAGAGTACTGGAATAATAATTAAATATTGACTAAGATTGTGAATCAGTACATTATAACGAAAATAATGCCTTAAAATGAAAAGAAACATTTTTTTGCGATTACATCATTTTGAACCGATCAACTCGTAAGTCCAAAGATTTAGTAAACAAGAAAGCATTCAAAGAGCAAGTTCAAAACAGTGCTAATGCAGAGAATAGTGACTTACAGTACATCCAGATGCCGTAAATTATTTGTTTTCATTTGGCTTAAGAGCAAGAGTGTTTTATAGTTGAAGGTGTTTTAGATTATGCGGTGTTTAGTGAATTATGAAAATTAAATAATAAACGCTAAACTATTGTACTACATAGCGTTCGTCATTGCAACGCCTGCAGTAAAGT